>NC_143069.1:31847500-32105000 GCF_052426305.1 Pelodiscus sinensis | reverse complement strand
TATTTCTTCTGCTGTTACATAAATCACTTGGTTTCTGTTCTTTCCACTCCAGTTCATCTGAGGAAGCGAGTTTTGCTCAGGAAAGCTCTTGAGTCTATAGATGTGGGTCAGTCCCTAAGGGTATATCTAGACTACATGGCTCCGTCGACGGAGCCATGTAGATTTGTTTATTGGGCAAAGGGAAATGAAGCGGCGATTTAGATAATCGCGGCTTCATTTAAATGTAAATGGCTGCCGTGCTGAGCCGACAAACATCTGATCAGCTGTTTGACGGCTCAGCGCGCTAGTCTAGACACTCCGTGGTCGACATCAAAGCCCTTTGTCGACCGCCCCGGTAAACCTCATCCCACGAGGAATAACGGGGCGATCGACAACGGGCTTTGATGTCGACCGCGGAGCGTCCAGACTAGCGCGCTGAGCCGACAAACAGCTGATCAGCGCGGCAGCCATTTAAATGAAGCGGCGATTATTTAAATCGCGGCTTCATTTCCCTTTGCCTACAACCCTAATCTACATAGCTCCGTCGATGGAGCCATGTAGTCTAGACACGCCTAAGGTGCCACAGGCCCGTTTGTTGGTTTTAAAGTGACCCACTAACCCAGCCACCCCTCTGAGAGTTCGTTATTGTAGGGTCACTCACAACCAACAGGCCGCCTGGGACAGCTGGGCACCCACAAACCTTGTGCCGCTTTCTACTTATAGAGTCTTTTATGAGGACCCGGCCTAGAATGTTCTTGTTGAGTTACTTGTGAGCTTCGGGGTCTGGGTGCCAGTTCGTTATGGTAGGGTCTTTCAGGAGAGGTGGGGCTATCAACTGGGAGTGTGATAAGGAGAAAGCAGGTGGGAGGGAAAGAGAGCCGAGTCTGCTCTCGTTCAACCCGGTGTAAATCCGGAGTAACGTCACTGGGGCCGATTTCCGTCTTCCTCCCCCTACTGTCAATCAAGAGTGACTTGAACCTTCCCTGCCAGACAATGAGGAACACACCTTTGAAATATAGAGCTCTTCGGTTTATTTATGAACGGACGACATTACTGCTTGGCCAAATACATCGATATGAAAACCTGTTCAAAAGGGGTGCAGCTTAGAAAGGAGAGCACCGCGAGGGGGCCAGAGCAGGAGGGGTTCCTCAAAACGGGAAGGGAAGGGGGGGTAGAATCCACACACGTCATAAGTTACAACCTCCTCTGTGGCCTGTACACCATCTCATCCGCCATTGTCCTACAGCGCCTCTATGACAGGCGAAGGTCATCTTGTTCCTCGCACACCCATGAGAGGTCGTGGGAGTGTCTTAAGCCATTCACAAGGGATTCGCAGAGAGGGGCTATGACACAGCTTCTCTCAAACGCTTGGCAGAGGGCATCTTGCGCATGACACTGGGTGTTGCTAGAAGTTGGGACTTTGAAGAAGACTGGGGAGTCTAGTATTTAGCATTGCCTCCCAGCTCAGCAGCATCTTGAGTGGTCTCCATCTGGAATGGTGGCCCCCATCTTGAGTGGTCGCCCTCTTGAATGGTGGCCACCATCTTGAGTGGTCGCCCTCTGGAATGGTGGCCCCCATCTTGAGTGGTCGCCCTCTGGAATGGTGGCCCCCATCTTGAGTGGTCGCCCTCTGGAATGGTGGCCCCCATCTTGAGTGGTCGCCCTCTGGAATGGTGGCCACCATCTTGAGTGGTCGCCCTCTTGAATGGTGGCCACCATCTTGAGTGGTTGCCCTCTTGAATGGTGGCCTCCATCTTGAGTGGTCGCCCTCTTGAATGGTGGCCTCCATCTCGAGTGGTCGCCCTCTTGAATGGTGGCCTCCATCTTGAGTGGTCGCCCTCTTGAATGGTGGCCTCCATCTCGAGTGGTCGCCCTCTTGAATGGTGGCCTCCATCTCGAGTGGTCGCCCTCTTGAATGGTGGCCTCCATCTTGAGTGGTCGCCCTCTTGAATGGTGGCCCCCATCTTGAGTGGTCGCCCTCTGGAATGGTGGCCTCCATCTTGAGTGGTCGCTCTCTTGAATGGTGGCCACCATCTTGAGTGGTCGCCCTCTTGAATGGTGGCCCCCATCTTGAGTGGTCGCCCTCTTGAATGGTGGCCTCCATCTTGAGTGGTCGCCCTCTGGAATGGTGGCCCCCAACTTGAGTGGTTGCCCTCTTGAATGGTGGCCTCCATCTTGAGTGGTCGCCCTCTTGAATGGTGGCCTCCATCTTGAGTGGTCGCCCTCTTGAATGGTGGTCCCCATCTTGAGGATCAAGAATCCCCTCTCCCTGCTCTAACCACTAGCTCCTCACTGCTCTCCCAGAGCTGGGAACAAAACACAGGTGTCCTGGCTTCCACCCCCCCTGCTCTAACCACTAGACCCCGCTCCCCTCCCAAAGGCGGAAGCAGAGTGAGCAGATGTCCCAATTTTAAAAGGACACCCCCAACATCCAGGATTTTGTCTCATATAGGAACCAATGACTCGGCCTCCCATGTCGTGATTCGTCACACTTGCTATCTGGTCACCCTAGTGGAGTCACCTCCCACCCACGGACGTTAATTAGCTACCAAGTGCGCCTATCGATGACCCACAGCAAGGTCTGGTCCAACAGGAACCAAGTGGGAAATCAAATCAGCCTGATTTCATTGGCGCAAGCGGAGCCAACGGCCAAACCGCCGGAAACAAAATGCTATTGAAGGTGAATGAAACGGAGCCAGGTACTAACGCAACCGGGCCCTTGGAAAGCAGGAGCCAAACGCTCTAGCACTGGTGTCTTAAAGGGAGGGTCCCCTTTGGGGCCTTCCGTACAAAAAAGGCTGCATTTGGAGGCTGGGTCTGGCGTGTAAAGCTGCAAGGAAATCATTGGCAAGATGTTTCAATGCCCTGTCCAATGTGCATCATGGAGCCGTGGTCAAAGGAGAAGAATCCGAACAAAGCATATGTCTTTGAATGTTGGCCCTTGTGTATGCTTATTGTAAACCTGTTGTAAGCCTCTAATAAACATGTTTGTAAATCAGTAGTAAACCTGCAGTAAACCCATAGTGAATCCATTGTATACCTATAGTAAACATGTAAGTCTATAGTTAACCTGTAGTAAACCCACAGTAGTAAGCCTGTAGTAAAACATAGAAAATCTGTTGTAAGACTATAGAAAACATGTTTGTAAATGAACAGAAAGCTTGTTGTAAACATCATGTATATCTATAGTGAACCTGTATAAACCCACAGTAAACTCATCATAAGCCTTAAACCTGTTGCAACCCTATAGTAAATATGTTTGTAAAACCATAAACCTATTGTAATCCCCCAAGTGAACATGTTTGTAAACTAACAGTGAACCTGCTGTAATCCAATAATAAACATGTTTGTAAACTAATTGCAAAGCCATGTTGTGGATCTCTGTGAACCTGTTGTAAACTTGTGATGTTTGTAACATGATAATAAATCTGCTGTAAATGCCAATAAACCTGTTGTAAACCTATCTTAGACCTATCATAAGATCACAGCAAAACTACAGGAAACTTGTCATGAATCTGTAGTAAAGTCATAGTATACCTGTGTGAAACCTATAATAAATACATTGTAAAGCTATAAGCCTATCTATAATTGAGCTATTATTAATAGATTTACAACAAGATTACACATGAAACATAGTTTTAAAATATGGCACCCTACCATGTGTGAAACTAAGTGTAACTATAGAGTGAACCTGTTGTAAACCATTAGTAAACATATGGGAATCAAATCTATAATAGGGCAACATTAAGCTTAATTTTCAAAGGTTGCAGTGTGCTGCACATTACAACTATATAAGTATACTGTGAACCTATAGTAAATACAGCTACTACAGTTTCACATGGGACACGTGCAAGATCCAAAGGGGGACATTTTTAGGATGCCTCCTCTACATATTTACAAGAAATTTACGAGGCCTTCCTTTTACGTGTGTTGCTGTACTACGATGTCCACCTGTGTGAACTACAGTCGCCCTACAGGAAACCTTTTGTAGGACATTAGTGAACAGATTTACAATAGGTTTACATACAAGACCCAGTTTTCAAATGTGGCAGCATATGATGTGTAAACCTACTGCAGTCCTATTGTAACTCCATAGTGACCTCATAGTAATTCCATGGTAACTCCATAGCAAAGGTACGGTGAGCAACCTCATAGTAAACCTATAGTAAGCCAATAGTAACCCTGTAGTAACCCTGTAGTAAACCAACCCTCTCACCAGCTTCTCGACACAACGCAAACCTCACGGTTCACACAGCGGATCAGAAACAGAAGGTTTTCTCGAAGATGTTTCACCAGGAACGGCTCTGAAAGAGGGAACAGGCTCACAGGCAACCCCCGCACGCATTCTCCAGAGGCGCCTCACCCACACGGTCCCACTCGCTCAGGACGGGAGATGGGTCAACTGCCCGCTGGCTAGGCCGGGATGGGAGGGAGAGGGGGCATCAGGAGGTCTTCATGCCGACGACTGCGTCGACTTCCTCTTCCGTCTGCAGGGTGTGCCACTGAGCAATGGGGCGCCGGGGGTTGGCCAGCATGTCGGACCAGTGGCGCAGCTCCGTCCCCGTGGCGTTGCAGCCCACAAAGACCTTCCCGATGGCCTCGTTCTTGCCCAGCTTGTCGTAATCGAGGACGGTGAGGACAACCTGGACTTTCTGTGGGGTGGGGGTGGGGAGGAAGGAAAGGCCGCATGGTGAGCTCGTTTCCCGTAGGGGCATCCCGTGCCACGCTGCAAGCTTCCCTGCAGCAGTGCTCCCGGCCAGCCCAGCGTTGGGGTGCAGGGCTGGACTCACCTGGATCTGCTCGAAGGGGACCTCGAAGCTGAAGGACTCGTTGTAATAGGGGTTCAGCGTGTTTTTCTTAATGGTCGTTTTCTTCTTCTTCAGCCGCTTCCCTCCCTGCATCAGGTGGATTTTCACGTAGGGATCTGGGGGAGGAGGGGAGACATTCAGAACAGAGACCCCAGAGGCCAGCTGGGCTGGGGGTATGTCACCCCCCCCCGCAGCTTCCCAGCCCCCCAACTGCAGACTGAGTTGTCCGTGCGCTAACCCACTCTGGTCCAAGCCCTCTCAGATGAGTAAGACCCTGCCCCCAAGCTAGGCCAGTCTGGGGATCTGGCCTATAATTCCTGGCCCCCGCTGGCTCAAGCACCCCCAGGAGTTTGTTGGGACCCAAGGCCGGGGTGTCAATAGAGCCCGACCACATGGACACTCAGCCTGACTCACTGGGGGCAGAGACGGGCCTTGGCTGGGGCACTGCTGGAAGGAAGCACACAGCCCTGGCATTCCCTAGGTGGGGCACTGCTGTGGGGAAGATCACAGCACTGGGGAATGTGGCTGGGGCACTGCTACGGGGGAAGCATGCAGCACTAAGGTGCCCGTCTGGGGCACCACTGTAGGGAAGTTTGCAGCGCTGGGGTACCCAGCTGGGGCACCGCTAGGGGGAAGTTCGCAGCCCTGTGTCTCACCTGACAGCCCCCCCACATCCATCTTCTTCAGGTTCTTGGCTTCCAGCACGATGACGGTGAGTTTCCCGGCCGTGGGCACGTAGC
Source organism: Pelodiscus sinensis (assembly GCF_052426305.1). Classification (NCBI taxonomy): domain Eukaryota; kingdom Metazoa; phylum Chordata; order Testudines; family Trionychidae; genus Pelodiscus; species Pelodiscus sinensis. The sequence continues at coordinate 32,099,473 of NC_143069.1, read as the reverse complement.
GCAGGGAGAAGCAGACGTCCCCTAGCTTCTCATGCTGTGGGACATGGGGGGGGGAATTAGATGGGGGGGCTGAGCGGCACCCACCTCCTCAGCCAATGACCCCCCCTCCCAGCTCCTGGGATGGAACCCCTGGCCTGCGAGTCAGTGCTACACCCCTGGGTCCCAAACCCAGAGTCCCCCCTGGAGGGCTCCCCCCCAGGAAATCTCATCCGCCAGAGGCCCCCCCCCCCAGGGAATCCTCTCCCCCAGAGCCTCCCTCCCCTGGGGAATCCCATTCTTCTGACAGGCTGGCCCCTCGGGAAACCCCCCCCCCCCCAGGCTTTGCGGCTGGTCGCCTGGCGCTAGGCCCGGGGGGGGGGGGGCTCACCTCCTCGCGCTCGGCAGACTGCAGGTCCCGCCACTCCTCGATGGGCTGGGCCAGGTCCAGGCTGCTCATGGGCACCCGCAGCTCCCCGATGGCGTCGTGCTTGGAGAACCGGTCGAAGTCGTAGACGGCCATGACCAGGGTCCGCCCGCCCAGCTCCGCGTAGGGGATCTGGCGGGCACGGGGGGCGAGTTCAGTGCGGCAGTGCCCCGGCCGCGCTGCAGGGTGGGAGGGAGGGGCACTGGCAGGGCTTGGGGGGTGGCAGGGTGGGAGTGAGGGGCACCGGCAGGGCTGGGGGGGCTGCAGGGCAGGAGTGAGGGGCACCGGCAGGGCTGGGGGGCAGGGGGGGTGGCAGGGTGGGAGTGAGGGGCACCGGCAGGGCTGGGGGGGCGGCAGGGTGGGAGTGAGGGGCACCGGCAGGGCTGGGGGGCTGCAGGGCGGGAGTGAGGGGCACCGGCAGGGCTGGGGGGCAGCAGGGGGGAGTGGCAGGGGGTGGGAGTGAGGGGCACCGGCAGGCCTGGGGGGGCGGCAGGGCGGGAGTGAGGGGCACCGGCAGGGCTGGGGGGGGCGGCAGGGCAGGAGTGAGGGGCACTGGCAGGGCTGGGGGGGCAACAGGGTGGGAGTGAGGGGCACCGGCAGGGCTGGGAGTGAGGTGCGTTACCTTGAAGGTGAAGGACTCGTTGAACGTGGGGTTCAGGGTTTTCCGATGCACTTTGGTCTCATGTTTTTTCTTCTTCTCGGGGAGCAGGAAGACCTTGACGTAGGGGTCGGACGTGCCCCCAATGTCCAGCGCCGGCAGGTCGGCCGCCTGGAGGATTCCCACCACCAGCTGGGAAAGGGAAACGTTCAGGTGTGACCCAGGGTGCTGGCAGTGCTGCGAGCTTCCCGCAGAGCAGTGCCCCAGAAGGGGTGGCTCAGGACTCTTGGGTCCACCGCCCAGCTTTGGGAGGAGCATGGTGTCTAGTGGTTAGAGCAGGAGAGGGGCTGGGAGCCCGGACACTTGGGTGCCCCCACCTGCCCATTCTGGAAGTCGTAGTCCAGCGAATACTGCAGCTTGCCCAGGTTCTCCTGCGGCTTCTCCTCCTTGGGCTCAGGCAGCAGCGCGGGGTCTAGGTCCTCAATCTCGGGCTGCACCTGGGGCAGGGAGAGAGAATGAGACAGGCAGGGCCCAGCCCCACCAGCAGGGGGCAACAGGGACGTGCAGGGCACAGGGCCCGGCCCTACCAGCAGGGGGCACCGGGACATGCAGGACGCAGGGCCCGGCCCTACCAGCAGGGGGCGCCGGGGACACGCAGGGCGCAGGGCCCGGCCCTACCAGCAGGGGGCGCCGGGGACACGCAGGGCGCAGGGCCCGGCCCTACCAGCAGGGGGCGCCGGGGACATGCAGGGCGCAGGGCCCGGCCCTACCAGCCGGGGGCGCCAGGGACACGCAGGGAGCAGGGCCCGGCCCTACCAGCAGGGGGCGCCGGGGACACGCAGGGCGCAGGGCCCGGCCCTACCAGCCGGGGGCGCCAGGGACACGCAGGGCGCAGGGCCCGGCCCTACCAGCAGGGGGCGCCGGGGACACGCAGGGCGCAGGGCCCGGCCCTACCAGCAGGGGGCGCCCGGGACACGCAAGGAGCAGGGCCCGGCCCTACCAGCAGGGGGCGCCCGGGACACGCAGGGCGCAGGGCCCAGCCCTACCAGCAGGGGGCGCCTGGGACACGCAGGGCGCAGGGCCTGGCCCTACCAGCAGGGGGCGCCCGGGACACGCAGGGCGCAGGGCCCGGCCCTACCAGCAGGGGGCGCCCGGGACACGCAGGGCGCAGGGCCCGGCCCTACCAGCAGGGGGCGCCGGGGACACGCATGGCGCAGGGCCCGGCCCTACCAGCAGGGGGCGCCGGGGACACGCAGGGCGCAGGGCCCGGCCCTACCAGCAGGGGGCACCGGGGACATGCAGGGCGCAGGGCCCGTCCCTACCAGCAGGGGGCGCCGGGGACACGCAGGGCGCAGGGCCCGTCCCTACCAGCAGGGGGCGCCGGGGACACGCAGGGCGCAGGGCCCGTCCCTACCAGCAGGGGGCACCGGGGACACGCAGGGCGCAGGGCCCGGCCCTACCAGCAGGGGGCGCCGGGGACACGCAGGGCGCAGGGCCCGTCCCTACCAGCAGGGGGCACCGGGGACACGCAGGGCGCAGGGCCCGTCCCTACCAGCAGGGGGCGCCGGGGACACACCGACGTCTGTCTCACATCTACATCTCTGACCCGCCAGACCCTCTCTCCCGGCCCCTCGGAGCTGCCCTCCCCGGGAATCCCCCCAGGCAGCCCCAAGGTCGGAGGCTGCTGACTCCGGGGCCCAGGGCTCAGGCAGCCGGGCGGCTCAGCTGATAAGCAGATCAGACCCAGCTCAGCGCTGCCCTGAGCTCCCCCTCCCCTGCCCTGGGGCCGGGTGGGAGCCGGCGCCCCCTAGCGGGGGAATTCCCCCGCCCCCCTGAGCCAGCCAGGCCGGGAGGGGAGCCGCTCACCTTGTCGATGTAGCTCTGGCCCAGCTCCTTCACCTCCTTGAGGTTGATCTGGGCCTTGGCCTTGTCCTTCCCCTTCTTGCCCTTCCTCCTCTTCCCGCATTTCTTGCAGGCGCAGACGCAGCAGCAGAGCAGCAGAAGCGCTGCCACAATGAGGATGGTGGCCACGGCCCAGGGCGGGACTGCGGCGGGGACAGAGCCGGACTGAGATGCGGCCCCTCTGGGGAGGAGCTCTATGGAAACCCTTCCCCAGCCCTGGGACGGGGCCCTCTGGGGTGGGGCAGGGGGCTGGTTCCACAGGGACCCGGCACCGAGATGCAGCCCCTCTGGGGTGGGGCAAGGGGCCGGTTTCGTGGAGACCCTTCACCCAGCTCTGGGACAGGGCCCCCTCCGGGGTGGGGCAGGGGGCCGGTTTCGTGGAGACCCTTCACCCAGCTCTGGGACAGGGCCCCCTCTGGGGTGGGGCAGGGGGCTGGTTCCACAGGGACCCGGCACCGAGATGCAGCCCCTCTGGGGTGGGGCAAGGGGCTGGTTTCGTGGAGACCCTTCACCCAGCTCTGGGACAGGGCCCCCTCTGGGGTGGGGCAGGGGGCTGGTTCCACAGGGACCCGGCACCGAGATGCAGCCCCTCTGGGGTGGGGCAAGGGGCTGGTTTCGTGGAGACCCTTCACCCAGCTCTGGGACAGGGCCCCCTCTGGGGTGGGGCAGGGGGCTGGTTCCACAGGGACCCGGCACCGAGATGCAGCCCCTCTGGGGTGGGGCAAGGGGCTGGTTTCGTGGAGACCCTTCACCCAGCTCTGGGACAGGGCCCCCTCTGGGGTGGGGCAGGGGGCTGGTTCCACAGGGACCCGGCACCGAGATGCAGCCCCTCTGGGGTGGGGCAAGGGGCCGGTTTCGTGGAGACCCTTCACCCAGCTCTGGGACAGGGCCCCCTCTGGGGGGGGGGGCAGGGGGCTGGTTTCGTGGAGACCCTTCACCCAGCTCTGGGACAGGGCCCCCTCTGGGGTGGGGCAGGGGGCCGGTTTCGTGGAGACCCTTCACCCAGCTCTGGGACAGGGCCCCCTCTGGGGTGGGGCAGGGGGCTGGTTCCACAGGGGCCTGGCACTGAGATGCGGCCCTTCTGGGGTGGAGCGCGGGGGGCGGTTCTAAGAAGACCCTTCGCCCAGCCCTGGGACGGGGCCCCTCTGGCCATTGCAGTGATGCGATTGCTTCTGGGGAGGGGGGGACTAGGGGCAGGTGCCCCCCCCCCCACACTCACTTGGCAGCTTGCTGAGCTTGTTCATGAATTTGTCCTTCATGTCGGAGAAGACGTTCTCCTTGCTGGGCGTCTCGGTGGCGTTCAGGGCCGGCTCGGCGTGCGAGGCGGTCACCTCCGAGGCCAACATGGCTGATCTCCGAGCTGTGTTCATCTTGGCGCCTGGGGAGCGGGGGGCAGAGAGGCAGCTCGTACTGCGGCCACTGGGGCAGAGAGGCTGTGTCCAGACTAAACTAAAAAACCCGGCAGTCTGGACACAGCCCTGTCGAAAAATAAACCCTTTTCCGACAGATCCTGTAAACCGCATTTTTTGAGGAATACGGGATCTTTCGAAAAAGGGTTCATTTTCGACAGTCGCGTTTAGCCTGCCGGGGGGGTTTTCAAAAAAGCTCCATTTAAAAAAAAAAGCAGTGGCCATGTTTATGCTAATGAAGCATGGGATATTTAAATCACTGCTTCATTAGCAATTTCAACATGCCTAATTTACATCTCTCTGTCGACAGAGAGGAGTAGTCTAGACATACAGGGACAGCCCCAAGCATGCAGTCAAAAAGGCAAATAGGGTGTTAGGAATTATTAAGAAAGGGATAGAAAATAAGACGGAGAATATCTTATTGCCTTTATATAAATCCATGGGACGCCCACATCTTGAATACTGTGTACAGATGTGGTCTCCTCATCTCAAAAAAGATATTTTAGCCTTGGAAAGGGTTCAGAAAAGGGCAACTAAAATGATTAGGGGTTTGGAACAGGTCCCATATGAAGAGAAGTTAAAACGTCTGGGACCTTTCAGTTTAGAAAAGAGGAGACTGAGGGGGGATATGATAGAGGTCTCTAAAATCATGAGTGGTGTGGAGAGGGTGAATAAGGAAAAGTTATTTATTAGTTCCCATAATATAAGACCTAGAGGACACCAAATGAAATGAATGGGGAGCAGGTTTAAAACTAATAAAAGAAAGTTCTTCTTCACACAGTGCATGGTCAACCTGTGGAACTCCTTGCCAGAGGAGGCTGTGAAGGCTAGGACTAGAACAGAGTTTAAAGAGAAGCTGGATAATTTCCTGGAGGTTAGGTCCATAAAAGGCTATTAGCCAGGGGATAGAGAGGGTGTCCCTGGCCTCTGTTTGTCAGAGGCTGGAGAGGGATGGCAGGAGACAAATCGCTTGATCATTGTCTTCGGTCCATCCCCTCCGGGGCACCTGGCCATGGTCGACAGACAGGCCACTGGGCGAGATGGACCTTTGGTCTGACCCAGTACGGCCGCTCTTATGTTCTGCCCGCCTGGATCTGCTGAGAGTCTGCACTGATTGCTCAGAGAGGGGGAACTTGCCCCATGCACCTCGCCGGGGTGTCACCTGCCAGCCCCATTGCTGTGGGGCTCCCCTTCCTGGCAGGGGGATGCTGTGATGTGGGGGGGGGGGCTGTACGCTCTTGGGGTCCTGGCCCCACTCTGGTTGGCATTCACTGGTGGCTGGGTCGTGCTGTGAGTGACCCCTACTGGCCTGTGTCTGTAAGCACTGCCCAGCGGAGGGGGGGGGCGTGTCCCTGAGGACAGTGCTCATAGACTATGACTAGCGACTTCACGCCTGGCCAGAGAAAGGGGTTTAAACCAAGGGGTGTGGTACCTGGGGACGAGTGTTCGGTGGTTTGGAGAAGGGGCAGGCTGAGCATGGAGGAAGCCAACTAAAACCAGTATAGGGGGTTCAGGGGCCTGTGACCCCCCCCCCCCAGGGGACTAGGGTTGGCGGCGTTTCCTGCTCTGCCTACATGGAGCATTTGCTGGGCTGCGTCTCTGAGAAGCAAGAAACCCTCTCTAGTCTGCTGGCGGACGGGGGTGCAGGGTCGGGGGTCCCCAACGCGCCGTCACAGCTGTGTCTTTGTAGGAGGAGATACCACTCACTCAAGCAGTCTCCCCCTGCCTTTTGGAGTAGGTACTGTGGGATCCCACTGCTGCCACCAAATCCGGGCATTGTGCTGTGGCAGGGATTTTTGGGGTGGGGGTACCCTCTTGGAGGGGTGGTAAGTGGGAGCAGCATGCCAGATTACCCAGGATCCCCTGCTGTGGAACGCTGCCAATAAAACCCCGGGTCACCCGTAGGTTGGTTTTGCTCAAAATAGGTGTTGGCCTAATACACGTTTCTTGTTAAGCTTTTGGGAGATGCTTGGAAGTTGCTGCCGGCGTTAGCTGCACAGGCAAGATCAGGAAGCCAGGGAAGACACAAATGGACTTGAGAATGTCAGAAACATTTGCCCTAAATGTGCAGACCCAGGCCCAGGAATGGTCCCCGTCGCGGCCCACCCGGAAGGAGAATTGAAATCAGCTGGGCTGGTTCAAGCTTGGCTCTGAGAGCAGGGGGAGCGACCCGGCTCATCACACCTCCCTGCGGCTCTTGTCCGACAGGATCCTCCATCTCCCGAGTAATGAGCCGGGGTCGCCCCGGGGACCAGTGGCTGAACCACAAACACAGACACGGGGCCTGCACCGCTCCCTGCTGTGCCTGGCATGAGGGCCGGGGAGTTCTGGCTCCTACCTCCACCCCCCTGGTGTGTGGGGCTGGGGGATGGATGGAGGGTGGGAGATGGGGAGATGGATGGAGGGTGTGTGGGGGTGAGGAGACAGATGGAGGGTGGGGATGGGGAGACGGACAGAGGGTGTGGGGGATGGGGAGATGGACAGGGGGTGGGGCTGGGGGATGGGGAGATGGATGGAGGGTGTGTGGGGGTGAGGAGACAGATGGAGGGTGGGGATGGGGAGACGGACGGAGGGTGTGGGGGATGGGGAGATGGACAGGGGGTGGGGGTGGGGATATGGCTGGAGGATGGGGAGAGAGACGGGGGTGTCAGGGACTGGGGGGCTGGGGTGCGGGAGGGATGGGAGGGTGGGAATGGGCCAGATCTCAGCTCCCCAGACTAGCCAGCACCCGGGTGGGCGTCAAACTGACCCGCCAGAGTCACCAGGCCAGGGAGCTGCAAGTCAGGGACTCTCCCGCGTGCGGCCGTGGCCGGCAATGGCTCAGCCCGGCTCCCGGCCATGCCCAGACGTGGGCTCCCCCAGTACGTGGCCGGAGGCCCCCGACCTGGCCCTGATCCCCCCACTGGGCCTCTCTCCTGCCCCGCGAGCGGCTGGGTGGCTCAGGGCAGCCTCGCGGAGGCGCCTGGCCCCGGGTCCTGGGTGCTGGAAGCTGCAAGAGCCGGGCGGGGGAGGGGAAACGGCCGGGGGGTTTCTCCTGTCTGATCCTTTTATTCCTCCTCCCACTTTGTGCCAAGCTGCGTCCCATCTCTGCGGGGAGCCTGGGCCTGCCGGCTCTCTCCCCGGGCGCTCGCTGCTGCAGGGGGGCTGCCGTGTGGCTCCCGCCCCCCCCCCGGCAAAGGGGCGACCCCGGGGCCTTTCTCCGAGCGGCTCCCAAACGGCTCCGGGGGCTGGGCGCGGGGCCCCCGTGCGGCTGTGCCGAGTGAGCGCGGCCCCTGGAGGGGTTCGCGGCTCGTCTCCAGCCAAGCATCGGGCGAGGGGCCCCAGCCAACCCCCCGTCCCAGCCTGCTCCCCGGGGAGCCCTTCTCGGCTTTCCCGGCCCCAGCGTCTGTTGGGGAAGGAGACCGGCATGCGGGCCCCAGGGCCCATCTCAGGGGTAACTGGGGCCGGCCGGGGCAGGGATGTGTGGATGGACGGGGGGGGGGGGAAATTGGGGAGGCTGGATAACTAGAGCGGGGGGGGGCTGGCTGGAAGTGGGGGGCCGGAAGACAGACAGACCGACAGACCGACAGGAGGGCGGCCGGGTCCGGGTCTGGCTAGTGGGGCGCTGCTCCCTCCTGCCCCCTCCTCCTGGGCTCTGATCCCATTAGCGCCCGTTAAAGTGCCACGGGCCGGCTCTGCTCGTTAATCCCCCCCCAGCTCCCAGATGGAGCCGAGTGGATTAAAGCCCCCCCCCCCCCACCAGCCAGCAGGATTGACCCGGAGCTGGGGTGGGGAGCGAGCCATGGAGCACGTCGCGGGGTGGGCGTGATGGGCGGGGCCTCTGTCTCCACGCCCGGGCAGGGCTGGGTCCTGCCCCCTCCCCCTGGCAAGCGGGACGCTGGGGTTCAGTCCAGGCTGCTCCTCTGCAAGGCTGGGCCTCAGTTTCCCCACAGAATGGAAAGCACCAGGAGCCCCCTTTGAGATGGACACTCCCTCGGGCAGGGGGTCCCAGCTGGAGGGGGGGTGTCTGGGCAGCCCCCGGCATAATGGAGGAGTCAGGAGTGGGGGAGGGGGTCTGTGGCTGAAGCCAGGGAGGGAACCCAGGAGTCCTGGCTCCAGTCTGGTGCCGTCAGCACAAACCCAGCTCCCCCCTTTCTGCTGCTCGACATGGCCTGATGCAGGGTGCCACCGCAACACACACACAAGTGCACACACCCATGTGCACACCCACAGATGCACATGAACACACGTGCACACACATGCACACACCCACAGATGTGCACGCGCACACATGTGCACACACACAGACGCATGCACACACACACACAGCACGCGCACACAGACGTGCACACACACAGACGCGTGCACATACATGCACACACAGGTGCACACACACAGACGTGCACACACACACGACAGACATGCACACACACACGCACCCGCACACACCCCCCCTCAAACTCTCAGGCCAGGGCATCCAGCCCCTCTGACTGGTCACCCCACTGCTGCCACCAGTTGTCGCTCTTGCACCAAGTCTCGCTGCCCTGGGGCACTGGTGCTGCCTGTGCTGAGCTGGGTGACAACCCCCCTAGCGCCCTGCAGCCTCCCAAGTCCTTCCCACGGCCCCCTCCCCCCACAGCCTCCACAACCCCCAAGCCCCTCCCACCGACCCCTTCCCCCACAGCCCCTTCCAGCCATAGTCCCCCCCATAACCCTCCGCAGACCCCCAAGCCCGTCCCACAATCCCCTCCCCCCACCCTTGCCAGCCCAAGCCTTTGTCAAACTGAGCAACCTCCAGAGACGAGCCAGGGCCCTCTAGGGGGCGCCAGCTCCGACCGGCTCAGGGGGGCAGGGCGCGGGGCAGGGGGTGTTGGCTGGCGGGGCGCGGGGGGGGGGGCGTTGGCTGGGGGAGCAGGGAGCGAGGGGGGCAGGGCGCGTTGGCTGGGGGGGCGCTGGGGCAGGGGCCAGGGCGCGAGGGGGGGCGTTGGCTGGGGGGGCAGGGCGCGAGGGGGCAGGGGGCGTTGGCTGGGGGGACGGGGGGGGGGCAGGGGGCGTTGGCTGGGGGGCGGGGGGCAGAGGGGGCGTTGCCTGGGGGGGCGCTGGGGCGGGGGGCAGGGCGCGAGGGGGGGGCGTTGGGCAAGGAACGGATCGGGGTCCCCTCCAGGCGGTGCCCGTACCCACGGGGGTGACTGACGCCGGGAAGCTGGGCCGGGCAGGAAGCGGGTGACAGCTGATCTCCCCGCCCCCCCCCCCCCCCGCTGGCGGACTGGGGAGCGCGCGTCACTTCGAGTTCCCATCAGAGCCCGGGGAGCGGGGAGCGGGGTCTAGTGGGTAGAGCGGGGAGAGGCACGAGAGCCCGGACTCCTGGGAGGTGGGTTCCCCGAGGCACTAGCAGGGCGGGGAGGGGGGAGTGAGGGGCATCGGCAGGCGGGGGAGCCAGGCCCCGAGCACGTGTCCCTGCCTACGTGTGTCCCCCCCCCCCCCCAGTGCCCCGAGGCATGTGCAACCGCAACAGCTGGGTCCTTCTGCACCACAACAGCCTCCGCCCCCCGCCCCCGCAGCCCAGCCCGACTCGCCGCGAGAACGGGGCCAGCCAGGGGAGGGGAGAGAACCCAGGAGTCCGGGCTCCCAGCGCCCTCGCCCCCGCCCCCTCTAACCATTAGGCCCCCCTCCCCGAGCCAGGGGAGAACCCATGCGTCCGGCTCAGGCTCCGTGCTACCCTGGAATCGATGGGGCCAGACCCCCGCTGGGACAGCTTCACGGCCCCGCCCCCTTCCTGGCCCTGGGGAGCGGCAGCTGCCCCCCACCCCTCGCGGTACGGGGCAAGGACGGGCTCCTCCCCAGCCCCAGCTGCCGTGACTCAGCCCTGGGCTGGACCCTCCGGCCCCACGAGACACACAAAGGATGGAGCCGGCGGCGCAGGTTCGATCCGCCCCCTTCCTGGCCAGGCTCAGGGACTCCGGCAGCCGACCCCACTGCCCTGCCCTGCCCCTCCCCTCGCCCAGGGCCCTCAGGCACAGCTCGGTCCCCAAGGCGGTCCAGAGCCGGCGGCCCCAGCTCCATTGGGGTCAATGGGGCAGCCCCCTAAACGGGTCCTTTGGCCCGCAGTCCCACTGGATCAGTGGGGTAACTCTGGGGTGCCCCCCCCCTTGAGACCAGTTGAGCCTTTGGCCCTCTTTGGAGAGCACTGGCCCATCCTGACACAGCGGGGCATCGAGGCACAGGTCCTCTGCCTGTGTAAAGGGGCGTCACTCCAGAGTGACACCGGTGCGCCCAGCTGGGACCTGGCCCCAGCCAGTCCCCCTCCCCAGGCCGGGATAGAACCCTTCAGCCCGTCTCCGCTTCCCCCCTTCGGCTTTCTCCCCCCCCCCACCCCCACACCTGAGCCCCCAGCGACTGAGACTCCCACGGTCGGCGGGGCGGAAGGAGTGGGGGGGGGGGGGGGCTCCTACCTTCTCCCTCCATCGCAGGGCCGGGGGGCAGGCGCTGGGGCTGCCGGAGCGCGCTTGGAGCTGTCCGCCCCACGGTGCTGAACGGCGGCTGGGTGGGGCGCGGGGAGGGGACAGGAGGGGGAGGGGCTCTCCCGTGGCAGGGAGGGAGGGGGTGGAGCTGAGGGGAAGGGCTCTCCTATCTCAATGAGGAAGGACGGACTGGGCGGGGGGGGCCTCTCCTGTGGCAGGAAGGGGGGGAAAGGGCTGGGACTGGGCGCCGTGGGGTCACTCCCATTGCAGGAAGGGAGGGGGTGGGGAAAAAGGAGGGAGGGGGCCTCTGGGCTAGGAGCCCCGGGGTGGAATGGCTCATCCCAATCAGCAATTGGGGTGGGGGTGAAGGACCCAGCCCCACCAGCAGGGGGCGCCAGGAACTGGCAGGGAGCAGGGCCCAGCCCCACCAGCAGGGGGCGCCAGGAACTGGCAGGGAGCAGGGCCCAGCCCCGCCAGCAGGGGGCGCCAGGAACTCGAAGGGAGCAGAGCCCGGCCTCGCCAGCAGGGGGCGCCAGGGACTCGCAGGGAACAGGGCGCGGCCTCGCCAGCAGGGGGCGCCTGGGACTCGCAGGGAGCAGGGCCCGGCCTCGCCAGCAGGGGGCGCCAGGGGCGTGTCGATAGTGCCCCCTGGAGGAGGGAAGGGGAACTTAGACCTTGGTGTCCTGGCTCCTCCCACCACCTCCTCCTCCGCCATGCTGTAACCACTAGGCTTCACTCCGCCCCCTGGAGCCCTGAGTATCTGGCGGGAGTCTGGCCAGGGCAACGCGGCGCCATGGGAACCAGATGGGAAATCGCCCAGCGTCATAGCAACGCTTGGAGTTGATGCTTTGTTGCCTTGGCAACGGCAGGAATCACTCACTTTCCTCATCGATCAGATGCTGGGAATCAACGGGGGGGGGGGGGGGAGCGCAGCAGGGGCCTCTCTGCTCTGGCTGGCAAGACTGCCCCTGGGAGAAGTGTGTGTGTGTGGGGGGGGATCTCTCAGCCCTGGGCTCCCCCCTGCCCTGCCGGTGCCCCTCACTCCCCACTTGTTCTTGTCTCCATTCTCCAGGCCCCTGGCCAGAGCCCCCAGTTCCCTGCTGGTCCCTGCCACAACAAAGTCCCCCTCCCCTCCCCCCGTCACCCCAGTAACGCCCAGGGACACTGAGTGGACCCCTCCGCCTGCAACCCCCCTCTGAACCACCTACCGCTCCCCCACCTCACCACCCTGCCCTCCAGAGCCACCCTCCCCAGCTCTGCCCCCTCCACCCAGCCTGCCAGCTCCACCCCCCACCGCATGCAGCCCCTGCAGCACCTCCGAGCCGGGGCACAGAACAAAATTCATTCTGCACATGGACATAAACCCGCAGGAGGCCAATTATACACGACCCTCCTCCCCCCCAGTCCCCTTCCTCCAGTGCGGAGATGTAGCCAGTGGGCTGGGCGGGGGCAGGGCGGGAGCCAGGACTCCTGGGTTCTCAGCCGCCCATCCCCCGACTCACCCCTTTGTGCTGAAAGTCCCCGGGGGTCCCGTCGGTCTCCCTGGCCAGGGTGACCCACGGTGCCTGGGGCGGGGCACAGCCTGGGGGGAGGGAAGAGAAGAGGCGGCCGGAGCCAGTGGAGGCTTGAAGAGAACTCAATGCCTGGGGAGCAGGCCCAGCAGAGCACCCCCCATCCACAGCACACACCCCCCATGCCAGCAGCCCTGGGGCTGGCACTGAGCTCCAGTGGGGGTGGGGGAGCCCAGACAGATGGACAGACGGTGGCCAGTGAGCACAGCAAGGGACCCAGCCTGCTGCTCCCAGACCATGCGCCCCCAGTCACCCTGTGTCCACAATGGACTCCTGGGTTCTCTCTCAGCCCTGAGAAAGGGAGTGGGGCCTAGTGGTTAGATGGAGGGGGCTGGGGGCCAGGACTCTTGGGTTCTCTCTCAGCCCTGGGAAAGGGAGTGGGGCCTAGTGGTTAGATGGAGGGGGCTGGGGGCCAGGACTCCTGGGTTCTCTCTCAGCCCTGGGAAAGGGAGTGGGGCCTAGTGGTTAGATGGAGGGGGCTGGGGGCCAGGACTCTTGGGTTCTCTCTCAGCCCTGGGAAAGGGAGTGGGGCCTAGTGGTTAGATGGAGGGGGCTGGGGGCCAGGACTCCTGGGTTTTCTCTCAGCCCTGGGAAAGGGAGTGGAGCCTAGTGGTTAGATGGAGGGGGCTGGGGGCCAGGACTCCTGGGTTCTCTCTCAGCCCTGGGAAAGGGAGTGGTGCCTAGTGGTTAGATGGAGGGGGCTGGGGGCCAGGACTCTTGGGTTCTCTCTCAGCCCTGGGAAAGGGAGTGGGGCCTAGTGGTTAGATGGAAGGGGCTGGGGGCCAGGATTCTTGGGTTCTCTCCCAGCCCTGGGAAAGGGAGTGGGGCCTAGTGGTTAGATGGAGGGGGCTGGGGGCCAGGACTCTTGGGTTTTCTCTCAGCCCTGGGAAAGGGAGTGGGGCCTAGTGGCTAGATGGAAGGGGCTGGGGGCCAGGATTCTTGGGTTCTGTCCTAGTTCTGGGACGGGAGTGGGGGCTAGTGGCAAGAGCGGGGGCAGGGCTGGAAGCCGGACGCCTGGGTTCTGTCACCCACACCCTACTCCTGGGACACACTGGCTGGCAGCCTCTGGTGCGGGTGTCCGAGCTGGGCTCCCCAGACAGACGCACAAGCTGACCCCCACGGTGGCGTCGGGCCGGCGGGATGGGCGGGGGAGATGGGGAGGCAGGGACTGAGCTGGAGGAAGTGGGGTTTGGGGAGAAGAGACCCGTCCCCAACCAGCCTGTTATGTCGGCTTTCGGGCGCCATGTGTCAGGGCAGAGGGGGACAGGGGGGGCCAGAGAAGAGCAAACAAGGGACACAGGAGCTGGCAGGGAGGGCTGAAAGAACTGGGCTCCTTTAGGTTAGAAAAGAGAAGACTGAGGGGACCTGGTAGCATCTTTCACGTATCTAAAAGGGTGTCACACGGGGGGGGGGGGGGGGTTCTCCTCGGCCTCTGAGGACAGGACAAGAAACAAGGGGCTGAAATTGCAGCCAGGGCGGGTGAGGTTGGACATCAGGGAAAACTTCCTGCCTGTCCGGGTGGCTCAGCACAGGAACGAGTTGCCTGGGGGGGTCGTGGAATCTGCATCCCTGGGGATATTCAAGAGCAGGCCCCAGAACTGGGCGCAGGATTCTCACAGCCTCACCCCAGGCCTGCGCCCCGAGGCCGAACCACCACACAGCTCCCACGCAAGACCCCCCCCCTTTCTCTAGCCCCTCTCTGCCCTCTGCTTACATCCAGCTCCTCCCTTCAGCGGCAGCAAGAGGGGCTGGCAGGTAAGGACCCGGACCCGGACCCCCACCCCCACCCCCAGCATGGCCTCGTTAATGGCTAAGTGGTAATGACCGGCCATGACAGCTGGTGAATTAGCAACCCAGCATCCGGCAGCTTGAGCAATGACAGGTGGTCAATTAGCACCTCTTGTAAAATATTAATATATTGCCATTATTAACATGGCACCATTAATTATGGATCTGGGGGTAATTAACTGTTGGGTGCAATTAGCGGTCATTAGCAGCTCATTGTTAATTACACCCATAGCAACCAGGCAATTAGCAATGATGATCAACCTAATATGGATCGTTGCTACTAGATAATCAATAATTAGAGAGACCAGGAGATGGGGGCTGGATTGTTGCTACTAGATAATCAATAATTATCTAGGGGCCTCTGTCCCATTCCCTGCCCCCCCCCCCTCCAGCCAGCCAGGCCCCACCCTGAGGCCTGGGGGGACAGGCCCTCCATCCAAGATCCCCCTCGCCGTCGCTCTCCATCAGTGGCCGGGTGGCTCTGCACCTGGCCAGGAGGCTGCTCCCCAGGGTGACGCCGTATTTCTGCCCCACCGAGGGCCCCGGGAGGGAGACGGGGCCACTGGAGATGGCAGTGGGGAGGGATCTGCCTGCGCTCACCGCCCGGGGCCTCGCCACCCGCCGGGGAGAGGGGCCTGGGGTAGTGTTAGTTGTGGGCGCGGGACCCAGAGGGAGCAGCTCACCTGAGCTGGGGGGCGAGATACCTCGCTGGGGCAGGCACGGAGCATCGGCCCCGAGCCAGGGGGAAGAACCAGCGGGCTCTGGCTCCCAGAGAAATGTAAACTCCTGGGCTACCAAGGAGCACTGGGTGGGAGGGAGCCCGGGCTGGGCTGGCTGGGGCAGCGGGGGAAGGGGGGAGTGAAGGGCACCGGCAGGGCTGGGGCTTGAACCTCCCCCATTCTTGGGCACCCATGTGGTCCCTTCTGCCTACGCCCCTGGCTGAGAGCGAGAGAGGGGTGGGGGCTGGGCAGGGGCTGCAGAGGAGTTGGGGGAGGGGCTGTTACTTACCATATAGCCCAGGCCCGGTCCGGGACAGAGAGGAGCACCCTGGAGCATCATGGGACTGATAAATGTGTAGCTATCACCACAAGGGGGCACAGCAGAGCGGTTTGAAGCCTTGGCCCTGCTCCAACCACTAGGCCTCACTCCCCTTCCAGGGCTGGGGAGAGAACCCAGGAGCCCTGGCTCCCAGCCCGCCCCGCTCTAACCACTAGCCCCCACTCCCCGCCCTGTGCTGGGGAGAGAACCCAGGAGTCCTGGCTCCGGGCCCCTCGTTCTAGCCCCTGGCCGTTACTTTCCCCTATTCAGAGCTGCTGAGAACATCTGGTCTATTTCCATAACAGCAGCACCAAGACTTCTGGCCCCTCCCCCAACAGTGGGGTACAGACACACCCCCCCCAACAAGATGGGGACCGACACCTCTGCGGCGGAGCAGGAGGGCGAGTTAGACATGGCTCCTTTGGGGTGGGGCTGGTTATAAAAGGGCCCCTCCCTTGGTTCTGGGATGCGACTGACTCTGGGGTGGAAGGTGGGGATTAAGCCAGCACCGTGGAACAGCCAAGGAGCGAGTACAAGATGTGCAGGCCCCTTCCCCTTTCTCACCAGGACAAAACCAGCTGAAAATCGGTGCACAGAAAAAAACCCTTTTCACTTTTCTGGGTAAGTAGCGGGGTTTATTTTGGTGACGGGTGGCCAAGGGGGAAAAAGGATCCCGCCGATCCACGCTGAGCCCCGTTCGCCCCGTGGCTGGCTGCGGTGCTCCACGTGGCAGCGGAAACGCTCTCCCTGATTTGTCGCCCACCCAACCGTGCCCGTGTGGACACGCCCTTGGAAAGCCGCCCCCACGCAGAACACCCCGCTTTGGGCGACAGACGTTTCCTCACTAGGCCCCAGGGCCTGCGGCGCGAGCGCCCTTTTCTCCCGGGTCTCGAGAACCTTCCTTGGGGTGTGAACGGCCGCGAAGGACCAACCTTGGCGCTTTCTTCCTGGTTTCGGGGCGGCTCTTCCAACCGTTTGCTGCGAAGAGCCGGAAGCGGGCGGCGCGGCCCCGAGGGTTTTACACGCGCGGGAACGGCACGAAAGCAGGGTAAACCCGAAGGGCCTTTTCTGCCGAACCCGGGAAAGCTGCCGTGCAAATCAGTGCGAGCGAAGGGGTCTCGGGAAGTGCAAATCTCCCGACCCAGGGCTGAGCTTTGGCCAGGACGCATCAGAAAGCCCTCCCCACGGAGCACAGTGCCCCTTGCTCGCCAGGGGAGAGTGTCCCCTGCTGGCCCCGGGCCCGGTAGACTTGTCTGTGGTAGACTTGTCCACCCTTTGACCCACAGAGTTTCGGACGCCCACAGCTGGCCCGAAGCCCTTGTTTGTTTTCATTTCTGCTCCCTGCCCTATTGGGCCCAGCCGGCGGGGCCTGGTCAGCCCCCTGCCAGCGTCCTTGTGCTGTCACAGAAGGCCCAGCTGGGTGATTTGCAGAGCAAACACTGCCACCTCTAGGCACAGGAGGGGCACAGACAATAGAGACAGCAGAAGAACCCAGAGACCCCCATGAAGTGCCTGGAGAGAGAGATTGGTGCCAGCGGTGGGATCTCCCTCCCCGTCGCTGACACCCACAGACACTGCACTCTGCTCTCCCTGATGCATGGAGGCCCCGGGCAAGGGACCCCTCATAGCAGTGGGACTGAGCATTAATAGTCCTAGAGAGGCCCGGGGAAGCCCCCCCCTCCCCCCCAAGCAGTGTCTGGGCCCTTCAGGTGATGTTTTAAGCTTCTCTCTCTAGGCACAAGGGACAGGAAGCGCGTCTAGTAAGTGGGCCTGGTACATCTGTGCCTCCATCCGGCTCTGCCCCGCACCTGTCGTCTGGGCTGAAGGAGAACCCAGTGGGCTCTCCCTGCCCGTCAGCCCTGGAGCCCTATCTCCAGCTCTGGGAGGGGAGTAGAGTTTAGTGGTGAGAGCCAGGGGAGGGGCCAGCAGTGAGGAGTCCTGGGCTCTCTCCCTGGCTCTGGGAAGGGAGTGGGGTCTAGTGGGTAGAGTGTGTGTGTGTGTGGGGGGGGGGGTAGGACTCCTGGGCTCTCTCCCTGGCTCTGGGAAGGGAGTGGGGTCTAGTGGGTAGAGTGTGTGTGGGGGGGGGGGGGGGTAGGACTCCTGGGCTCTCTCCCTGGCTCTGGGCAGGGAGTGGGGGCTAGTGGGTAGAGTGTGGGGGGGGCAGGACTCCTGGGCTCTCTCCCTGGCTCTGGGCAGGGAGTGGGGGCTAGTGGGTAGAGTGTGGGGGGGGCAGGACTCCTGGGCTCTCTCCCTGGCTCTGGGCAGGGAGTGGGGGCTAGTGGGTAGAGTGTGGGGGGGGCAGGACTCCTGGGCTCTCTCCCTGGCTCTGGGCAGGGAGTGGGGGCTAGTGGGTAGAGTGTGGGGGGGGGCAGGACTCCTGGGCTCTCTCCCTGGCTCTGGGGGCTGTGGCATAGTGGGGGGAGGAGCTCAGCAAAACCTCTCACCAACAGAATCCGACACCTGCAGCGACTCCCTCAGGGATCCGGTCTGGTCCGTGCCCTTTGGCCGCCAGTCCCGCCCCGCCCCAGCCTCGCCCGTCGCCTGCGCGGCTCCGCAGGGCCTCAGCCCCGGAACCAGGGAGACTCCCAGATCCCGCCCCCCCTCCGGGGAAAGCAGTGGCGGGGGGGGGGGCCGGGAGCCAGGGCGGCTGTGTTACACAGGCACTGGGCACAGAGATGCGGCCCCTCGGGGGGGGGGGGAGACACAGGGGCTGGGTTTTTTCAGCTCTTTATGTAGCATCCCCCCCTTGACACGCCCCCCGTGAGGGGCAGCAACCCCCAACCCTGCCCCCTAAGGCCCCACAGGGCTGGGAGGTTCCACCCCAGCTCCACACCTTGGCTCTCCCCCGGGTGGCATCAAGGGCCGGGGTCAGGCGGGGGGTGGCCTTGGCGGATCGGCCAGCCTCCGGGGAGAAGATTCCTGGTCGAGGGCCCTTGGGCGGCCGTGCTGGGCGTCAGCACGACCCTTGGAGGTTGGTGTCTCCTCGGAGGCCACCGGTGCTTGTCCCCGCAGGGGCTCCTCCCCCCCCCCAGCCCGCCCCGCCCCCCCCCCACATCAGTCAGCACAGGTGAGCAAACGAGCTGTAATTGGGCCTGCTGGCACACGGGAAGGGGCAAAGCTCAAGGGGATCATTCCAGGTGGTGGGGCAGCTTGGCCCCCCAGGGGTCAGAGGTCACAGATGTGGGGGGCTCACGTCTCCTTGGGGCGGGGGCGGGCCCGGGGGGCCGAGAAGGCCAGCAGCCCCTGGGCGGCGTAGTAGGTGGCCATGACGAGGAGCCGGGCGCGGGGCAGGCGGCCGCAGAAGTGGTCCAGGGCCAGGGCCAGGTCGGAGGCCATGAAGAGCAGGGCGCCGGCGCCCGCGGCCAGGCGGGGGGCAGGGTGGGCCAGGGCCCGCCAGCCCACGGCCGCCAGCAGGGCCCCGTAGACGCCCACGGCTGGCACATGGACACCGGGCGGCAGGCAGGGCCACAGCGCTCGGTAGGCCCCTGCCCAGGCCAGCCCCCCCAGCAACAGCAGCCGGGGGTGCAGGGGGTGCAGGCCCAGGGCCCAGAGGTAACAGACGTGACCCCCGGCAAAGACTGCCATGCCTGCGGGGGAAGGGAGGCAGCGTCAGAGCCGTGCCCCTCACTCCCGCCCCCCCCAGCCCTGCCCCTCACTCCTGCGCCTGCCCCTTACGCCCTTGCCCCCCAACCCTGCCCATACCCCTCACTCCTGCCCCCCCAGCCCTGCCCCTCACTCCCGCACCCCCTCCAGCCCTGCCCCTCACTCCTGCGCCTGCCCCTTACGCCCTTGCCCCCCAACCCTGCCCATACCCCTCACTCCTGCCCCCCCAGCCCTGCCCCTCACTCCCGCACCCCCTCCAGCCCTGCCCCTCACTCCTGCGCCTGCCTCTTACGCCCTTGCCCCCCAACCCTGCCCATGCCCTTCACTCTTGCCCCCCCAGCTCTGCCCCTCACTCCCGCACCCCCTCCAGCCCTGCCCCTCACTCCTGCGCCTGCCCCTTACGCCCTTGCCCCCCAACCCTGCCCATACCCCTCACTCCTGCCCCCCCAGCCCTGCCCCTCACTCCCTTGCTCCCAGGCCCCAGTCCCTCGCCCCCTCACCCCCAACTCACAGCCCCTGCTCCCCCACTCCCTGCCTGTGGCCCTCACTCCCTCGCCCCACCCCCATTCCTTCCCCTCATTCCCTCCCCCCCTCAGCCCTGCCGCTGCCCCTCACCCCCCTCCTCGCACCTGGGAGGAACAGTGACCAGACCAGGCAGGTGTCGCCGACGCTGGAGAACAGCAGCCCCCAGCAGATCCCAAGGGCCGAGGGGGCCCAGGCACCATCTCGCCGGGCCTGGGCAAGCAGGAAGACGACCAGGCTCAGGATCGGGAGGGCTTTGACCCCGGCACTGAGCCAGCTGGGCTCAGGCAGCCACAGGAAGAAGTAGAGGCCGCAGGAGGCCAGGAACGGCAGCAGGAAGAGGACGCGGCTCACGGCCTGCGGAGAGGGGTGGAAATGCACAGGACTGGGGCCCAGCTGTACCAGGGAGCACACAGCCCGGCCAGCTCAGAACCACCCCTCGCTCCAATCGGGGGTAGGGAACAAGATCACACCGGGAGCACACACCTCAGTCCCCCTTGCGGTGACCCGGGAGGACTACACCGGCTTCAAAACTAGTCATCACGCATGTTAACCCTGAAACCTACTGAGGGCTGGCTCTGTAAGAGCAGCCCTGTTAACTGTCGTCATGTTAACGTACCTCTCGTGATACCGGTCAATAACCAGGCCTGGCTCAGGGTGTTCACCCTGAAACATACTGAGCAGTGATGGTTGGACACAGGAAGTCATTAAGTTTCAGAGTTAACGGAACAATCTCACTGGTGTGTTATTTCGATTGTAACACTAATCGTTCAATTCTTAGACATTGGGTTGTGTCTATTATTTTGCCATGTTGATTCCAAAGGCTAACGGTGACCTGATTCAACCAACAGGCCTATTGGTTAGCGCCTGGTGTTAACACTGAAAACTACTTACAGCTCACTGAACATTATTAATACCAAGAATTAGCTCATTGGGCGGACTCTGAAGGCTACTGAGACCACAATCATGGATGGGTGCCTAATTATTTGACGAAGAGGAGATGGACCAGGGGCATTCAGCTAATCTCATCTCAGGCTGAACTGTGGGCCGGCGGAAAGAACTGATTAAGAACATCTTACTCACCGCAGTGGATGTTCACTCTGAACCCTACTGAGGCCGGAATTTAACAACTACTTCACAGCCAAGAGTGTGAGCACAAACAGCCTCTTCGATGTTTCTCCCATTGCTGCTTAAGAAGCAGCACTAATTCGGAAGCCTGCTTTTTGGCCAGCTGTGCCAAGACCCTTGTTAACTAATCCCCAGATCCAGGAGGAAGAGAGAGTTGTTCGCGCTCCTCCTGTTTCTCCATTCTGCAGGGAGTTTGTGCCCTTTGCACCAACGGGCTGTTCACTCTGAAACCTACTGACACTGTGCCTTCACAGTCACTGTTACTGTGTCCAGGGCTATTCATGCTGCCCCTACCACCAGCCCCGGGTTCCTTTCCTCGCTGGGCCCAGCTGCGATCGCAGCTCAGCTGGCCTATGGGAAAACGTCCGGAATTGAACCAGAACCAGGTGCAGCAAAACCCACCCGCCTGGCTCAGCTTTACAGACTCTCAGTCCCAGCAGCCGCAGTGTGGCCCCTGGAGGATACCGGGGATAGAGAAGGGGCGGGCTGGGTGTCAGGACTTCTTTTCCCAGCTCTGGGACAGGAGTGGAGCCCAGTGACTCAGAGAGGGCTGGGGGAAGGGAACTTGGAGCCAGGCCACCAGGAGTCGTCCCCCCCCCCCGTCCTCCCGGGTCACCTCTTTGTGCCTCAGTTTCCCCCTCCTTACATCTGCTGTGTTCTTTCGGCGGTAGCGGGTGTCCGTCTCCAGTATGTCCATGGCGCAAGGCTGGAGCTCCGGGCTGGAGGCTGCAGGAGGCACCTTGGCTGCTACTCCCAGTTATAGGAGCCTGTCTGAACTTTCGTCTCCCATGGGTTCCACAGAGCTGGAGATAAGGCGGGGGGAGGGGGGAGAGAGGAGGGGGAAATCGATCCCTGTCCTCCTGCCTCATCTGCACCCAGCACCAGCTGATAAGGGAGAGGCAGTTGGGGGGGGGGGGGGGGGGAAGAGCCGGGCACCGACTGATAAGAGGCAGCTGCTGAAAAAGGAAACTGGGGGTGGGGGGGGGGGAGGAGGCGGAAGAGGGGAACTGAGGCCTGGGCTGGAATCTGAGCGTTGCCTCTGTTGAAGGTCCCCCCTGCCGGACCCCGCCCTGGAAGCAGACAGAGGCGAGCTCAGGCTTTGACCATTGTGTTTTATTGTCGTCCGGAGTAACAAAAGAGGCGAGCCGGGGCCCCTCGGCACCAGGGAGGCGCCCGCCGGGGAGGCCCCCGGGCGACCCCCAAAAGGCCACTTGATTTGGTTCCTGTTTAAGAGCTTCTAAATATTGCCACTAAAGTGGTAGCCAGAGACTGGGGGGGCAGGGAGGGCTACCAGGACATCACCGTTGGCTACTGCTGACTTTCCGGGGGGGGGAGGGGGGAATTCAGTGCTTTTACAGGAAGAAGGTGCATCCTGGGGTGCAGCTGGGCCCCTCCCAGTCACCCTGGCTAGGAGCCGCACGAGGAGGGGTGGGGGACTGTTCGTGCAGGGGGGAGGGGATCGGACCCCATGGGCCCACGCCAGCCACCCCCGCTTCCTGCCATGTGCTACGATCTGCCCCCAAACTAGTGCAAAGCAGAACCTCTCTGGAGAGGCTGGGAAGATCAGAGGGTGGGGTGAGGGGGCAGCCCCTTAGCTGATATCTGCTACTTGGGGGGACCCCTCCCCACCATGCCCTACAATCCGAGGGGTCACCCCCAAACCGCCGTGGAGTGGATCCCCATAAATCCTGCCCCACTTCCAAAGCGAGGAGGCAGGGAAAGGGCCCCAAATCCCCCAGGGTGGGAGAGGAAGAGAAACCCCTTTCTGTAAACCGCCCCCGAGGGGCAAAGGAAGGGGAGACCATCATTGGAGAGGCCGCGGGAACGGGCTGTAGCCTGGCCTGGTGTTGGTGGCAGCGGTGGGATTCGGGTCAGAGGCAGGGAGGCCACCAAGTCTGGCGGGGGGGGGGGGGGGGGGGCATCCCAGGCCTTAAAGGGCAGGTGCATCATGGGCCGCCCAACCCCCCCCCTCCCCCACCAGATAGTACCTGCAGGGAGGAGAGAGTAACTTTTCCCTCCCCCACTTCTGACCATCTCTGCCCCCCGACCCCTTTGCTTGGGGGAGAAGCGGCTGCTCCAGCTCCCCAGGCCAAGGAAATAAATAAGGGGGAGCGGGAAACACGGGGTTAAAAAGGGTCCCAGAACCAGCAAGAGGGGAGGGGTCAGATCTGACCCATAGCCCAGAGTTCCAGCTCTTCCTTGTAGTGCCTGCCCCTCCCCCAGCACCCTCTAGCCCCTCCCACGAATCCCCCTAAGCTCCACCCCTCTGGCCCCACTCCCGACAACTGCTCCCACCCAGGCACCTCCCCCGAACCCCCAAACTAAGCTGGCCCAGACACAGAAGGGAGGGGTGAGGGTTGTGCTTATGCCGGGATGGGGGGGCTGAGCAAAAATCTCCTCTCCTGTGGGGGAAGGAAGGCCCCTTCCTGTGCCAGGCCCCCGGGGGAACGGGGGGGCTGCCTGGGGGGAGCCGAGTGGGGGGTTGGAAGCACAGTGGGGAGGGGCCGGGGGGGCTAGTGCTTTCTAGAGTCACTTCTCCCTTCCATTAGCTTTGAGCTCCAGCGCCCTGCCGCAGATTTCAGTGCAAAGTGGGGGGGCCCGTGCGGGGGGCTCACACCGCCCCCCCCCCGAGGGGCGTCTTGCTGAAAGCGTCCTGTGACGGGACACGGCGCCCCCTCCTATCCTGCCCCACGAGGGGGGGCAACGGCTCTCCTTGGGCAGGCCAGGCTCCAGGAGGGGGGCTCCCCCAGCCCCCCACGATCGGCAGCGTTCCCAGGTGCCTCCGCAAGCTTTATCTGGTGGGAGGGGGAGAGAGTCAAGGGAGGGTCGTCACGCTCCGCTCCAGCACCCCCACCCCCAGCACAGCCACCCCCCCACCAGGGACCCCCCCCCGTCCCGCCACAGGCCAGTCACCGCAGCCGGGGGGGGGGGATTAGCAGGGGCTAATCTACCCCCCATACAGGTTCGATGAGGTCACAGACTGAGCCCCCCAGATCCTGTGGGATTCCCCCCACTGGAGCCCCCTCCAGGCCGGGCTGACTGGCCGGGGGCGGGGGGGGGGGAGGGGGAGGGCAGGTCAGAGCTCACCTGGCTGCCGGCTGCTGCTGCCTCTGGGGGGAGCCGTTCTCTGCCTTCGGGGCGTCCGTGGCCCCCGGGAGCCGCTGGGCGGCATCAGAGGTAGATAGGGGGGCCCCTTCCGTGCTGGGGGGGGGAGGAGATAGATGGGTGAGGGGCGGGGCCAGGGCTGGCTCCCCCCCCCATCTCTCAGACCAGAATTCGGTGCTATCCTACAGCCCCCCCCCCACCCAGGTGGGTACCAGTACTGCCCCCCCACCATTACCTGGGCCTGGATGGGGCGGGGGCAGGGGGCTGCGCCGGCTGGCCGTTCAGTGCCTGGGGGGGCTCCGGGGGGCCTGTGGGGAGAACAAGCGTTAGAGACACCCAGCCTTGTCCGTCTGCCCCCTCTATGCCCCTCCCCCCCTCAGCCCCACGGGCCCGGCCCCTCCCCCCAGCCCCAGAGGGCGGGCTGCCGTGACACTCACCGCTGGCCGAGGACACGCTGCCGTGCGCCGGTTCCTGAGTGGGGGGTGCCTGGGCAGAGCCTGACGGGGCGTCCGAGAGGCTGTGGAAATACGCCCCCAACTAGGTCACGCCCCCGGCGAGCCTACGGGCCCCCGGCCCCCTTTCCTGGGCCCCTCCCACGGCAAGTGGTGCCAGCCCACCCCCCCAAGGTCACAAGGGGGCAGCTCACCTGGTTTGTGCTGGGGAGGGGTCTGTAAACGGGGCCCAGCTCCCGCCCCCGGGGGGGCAGGCTGCGTCCGCGCCAGGCCTGTCCCACAGGGCCGCTCCGGTGTCCACCCCCCCGCCGGGGGGCTCTGGCGGCCCCGAGTCAGCGCTGGACCCATGGCCGGGACCTGAGGGGGGCAGAGAAGCTGGGGTCAGGGCCCAAGGCTACTGGAAAGTTGGGCAGAGGCCTTCATTTGCATATTTAATAATAGGCACAGGCTCATTTACATACATGGGGGAGGGGGACCCCAATTATTCTGTCACCCCACAGCAACCAGTCGCTCCCCCCGACAGCTGGTTGGGACCATGTTTCTATGGTTACACAGCCCACCCCATATTGCCTCCCCCGGACCCGCCAACCCCAATGACACCCCAGGAGCAACCTGTCCCTCTACCCCCCAGACCCCGCCCCCTGCCCGGGGAATCCAGAGCCAGTCCCCCACCCCCGCAGGCTGGATTCACCCCATCGTCCACCGGGGGCTCACCCTCGACCTCGCTGCCGCCGCCGCCCTCCACGCCCCCGCCAGCATCTTCCTCCTCGCCCTCCTCCTCCTCCGAGTCCCTGCTGCCCTCGCTGTCTGTGCTGCCGCAGCTCCTGCCGCGGGGAGAGAACAGGGCTGGGTCAGAGCCACGGGCCCATCTACCCTGGCATCCCGCCTCCTCCCTCCCCCCAGCTCAGAGCCACGGGCCCATCTACCCCGGCATCCCGCCTCCTCCTTCCCCCCAAGTCAGAGCCACGGGCCCATCTACCCCGGCATCCCGCCTCCTCCTTCCCCCCGAGTCAGAGCCACGGGCCCATCTACCCCGGCATCCCGCCTCCTCCCTCCCCCCAGGTCAGAGCCACGGGCCCATCTATCCTGGCATCCCGCCTCCTCCTTCCCCCCGAGTCAGAGCCACGGGCCCATCTATCCTGGCATCCCGCCTCCTCCTTCCCCCCGAGTCAGAGCCACGGGCCCATCTATCCTGGCATCCTGCCTCCTCCCAGGTCAGAGCCACAGCCCATCTATGGTGACATCTCCTCCCCTCCCCGATCAGACCCATGAGCACGTCCAACGTATTTCCCCAGAGCCGGGGAGAGAGACTCCAGGAGTCTCGGTTCCGAGCCCCCCACGTCCCCGACTCCTCCCGCAGCCAGGGCGGTAGCCGGGCGTCCCAGCCGCTGGGGTCAGCCTGTGCCCATGCCCGGAGCCGCTGGGCCGGTACCTGGGCCGTGTGGGCTGCAGGGCCCCCCCCGAGTAGCCCAGCTCCTTCTCCTGCCAGGCGTCCTCGTCTTCGTCGTCAAACTGCTGGATGCGCTCCCTGTAGCAGACTTCGAACAGGGTGGAGTTGGGCTGCGGGGGAGAGCGAGGTGGGTCAGGGCCGGCGGGGGGCAGGAAGAGGCAGGAAATTCACGCGCTTGGCAAGATTCCAGCTGGGAAGGGGGCACAGACATTGGGGGGTGAGGACACAGCCGGGGGAGGCAGGAAAGCCAGCAGGGTGCGGTGGGGGGGGCGGGGAGGGGGCACAGACATTGGGGGGGGTGAGGACACAGCGGGGGAGGTGAGGACACAGCGGGGGAGGCAGGAAAGCCAGCAGGGTGCGGTGGGGGGGGCGGGGAGGGGGCACAGACATTGGGGGGTGAGGACACAGCGGGGGAGGCAGGAAAGCCAGCAGGGTGCGGTGGGGGGGGGCAGGGAGGGGGCACAGACATTGGGGGGGTGAGGACACAGCGGGAGGAGGCAGGAAAGCCAGCAGGGTGCGGTGGGGGGGCGGGGAGGGGGCACAGACGTTGGGGGGGTGAGGACACAGCCGGGGGAGGCAGGAAAGCCAGCAGGGTGCGGTGGGGGGGGCGGGGAGGGGGCACAGACATTGGGGGGGGGGTGAGGACACAGCCGGGGGAGGCAGGAAAGCCAGCAGGGTGCGGTGGGGGGGCACAGACATTGGGGGGGGGGTGAGGACACAGCCGGGGGAGGCAGGAAAGCCAGCAGGGTGCGGTGGGGGGGCGGGGAGGGGGCACAGACATTGGGGGGGTGAGGACACAGCCGGGGGAGGCAGGAAAGCCAGCAGGGTGCGGTGGGGGGGGGGCGGGGAGGGGGCACAGACATTGGGGGGTGAGGACACAGCCGGGGGAGGCAGGAAAGCCAGCAGGGTGCGGTGGGGGGGGCGGGGAGGGGGCACAGACATTGGGGGGGGGTGAGGACACAGCTGGGGGAGGCAGGAAAGCCAGCAGGGTGCGGTGGGGGGGGCGGGGAGGGGGCACAGACATTGGGGGGGTGAGGACACAGCTGGGGGAGGCAGGAAAGCCAGCAGGGTGCGGTGGGGGGGGCGGGGAGGGGGCACAGACATTGGGGGGGTGAGGACACAGCTGGGGGAGGCAGGAAAGCCAGCAGGGTGCGGTGGGGGGGGCGGGGAGGGGTCACACTCACGCTCTCGTCGTCCGCGCTGAGGGCGAAGCTGAGACTGCCGGTCTTGTCGAAGGGGGCGCTGGAACGAGAGGGCGCGTGACCCGGGGCCACCCCAGCCTCCGGCCCCCTCCCCAACCCGCACCGGGAAGAGAGCAGCAGCTGAGGGGCCCTGCTCTGACCACTAGACCGCGCTGCCCTCCCAGAGCCAGGCAGAGAACCCAGGCATCCCGCTCCATGCAGGCCCCGTGCTGCCAGCCCTCCAGGGGGCGCTGTGCTAGAAAGGGGGGACCGGCCCATGAAGCTGGCCGGGGAGGGGGTGCCCACAGGTGCAGAGGGCAGCTGTCCCCCCCCCCCCCCCCCCCCCGTTAACCCCGTGCAGCCTGGAGCTGTCCCTGCTTTCAGGCTTCCCTAGAAGGGGGGTCTGGGGGGAAGGGGGGGGCGTTACCTCTTGAGCTGGCGGAAGTGGGCGCTGCGGGCAGCGGAGAGAAAGAGAGAGGCAGAGACATGAAGCCGAGGGGGATCGGCCTCTGGACGGGGCGCAGGGAGCCGGGGGGGGGGGGGGGGGGGGAGGGGAGCTAGCCGGAGTGTGCCCAGCTGGGTTAGACACACACCAGCCGAGGTAAGTCTGTGTGGGTCCCCCTTAGTGCGAAGGGGCGGGGGGGTTACCTGACCCCAGCCTGGGCACCGAAAACCCAGGAGTCCTGCCCTCTCAGCCCCTCCCCCTGCTCTAACCACTAGCCCCACTCCCCGCCCAGAGCCAGGGAGAGCTCTCAGCTCCTCACTGCTCTAACCACTGAACACCCCTCCCCTCCCAGGGCCGGGAGAGGACCCCAGGGGTCAGAGCGCGCCAGTGCCAGCGAGCGGGTGCTGATGGGGGGCCCCAGGCAGACACCAACTTGACACTCTCCTCCTGCTCCCCGAACTCCTCGTCGTTGAAGCCAAAGTGGTCGATGAAGGCCGAGGTCACCTGCTGCATCTGGTAATCCACAAAGGCCTGAGGGGCAGACAGGACAGAGCGGGGTAAGTGTGGGGCCCAGGGAGCTGGGGGACAGTCCCTCAGGAGGTGACGGGGGGAGAGGGAGACCCACCTGCTGCAGCACGGCCTCCTGGGGAAAGTTAAACTCCTTCAGGTCGCTTTCCTCGTCGTCGCTGGAGGAGTGCAGGTTGTGCGTGTGCACCTGCGGAGCGTTATGGGGCTGGTTATGGCCACAGGCGGGGAGTGGGGGGCTGACCCTCCCACCCACCTCCCAGCTGTGGGGGTCAGCACCAGCCAGGCCCCCTCAGAACACGTGCCTGAGCTCCGGGAGAAGGCTCTGATGTTAGCCGGTGGAACTCCCTGCTGCAGGACAGGCCTGAGGCCGGTGCGATGGGCTCCCGGCTGCCACAGGGCAGGAAGCCAGCGGCACACAGGGCAGGTTTTGGAGACGGCCGCTGGGCAGACGTGGGGGTGGCACTGGGCAAGATGGGCCCGCGGGGGACTCACCAGATCCACCACGTTTTTCTTGTTGGTCTCTGCCAAGGGCCCCGCGACGAATTTCTCCCACTGCTCCTGCTCCTCCTCGGGCAGCTCTGCCAGGCAGGGGCAGCAGAGTGAGACGGGGCCCCCCAGAGGCTGGACCCCCCCCCCACACCCACTGCCACGGGTGCCACCGCAGCCAGGCCCAGAGTGGGGTCCACGCCCCCGCGGGCCGCCCTCACCCACCTTTCAGCAGCTGCGCCACCAGGGCGACGTGGGGGCCCTTCTCGGAGCTCTGCGCCAGAGCGTTGGCGATGCGCGTCAGGTGGCCCATATACCCCCTCCGCCGGCCACCGGTCGCCCTGTAACGGGACCCCAGAGCCGGGCGTCACCGCAGCGCCCCCATCCCAGGCGGCGCCAGGAAGCCGGGCTCCACCCCAGAGGCAGCTGCATCCGGCCGGGCTCCCTGGCCACGCTCGGCCGAGCGGCGTGGCTCGGGGATCCTTGACGCAGGACACCGGGGGCCTCGCTCCGGCTTGGAGAGCGGGGCCCAGTGGTTAGGGCAGGGGCTGGGAGCCAGGACCCCTGCGGGGGGGGGGGGGGGTGTCTCACGCAACTCCCCCACCCACCACTTACTGCGCCTGCTCGTTCTCTTCCCAAGCCGTCAGGATTCGCTGCACCAAGCGGCACTTCTGCAGCAGCTGCCGAGAGAAGGGCGCAGCAGGTCACGGCCGGGCTGGGGGAAGCCAGGACTTCTAGGTTCTCTCCATGGCTCTGGGCAGGGACTGGGGCCTAGTGGTTAGAGCGGGGGGGAGGGGGGGGAGAGAAGGGATGGGATGGGCTGGGCTGGGAGCCAGGACTTCTAGGTTCTCTCCATGGCTCTGGGCAGGGACTGGGGGCTAGTGGTTAGAGCGGGGAGGGATGGGATGGGAGCCAGGACTTCTGGGTTCTCTCCATGGCTCTGGGCAGGGACTGGGGGCTAGTGGTTAGAGCGGGGGGAGGGGGGGGGGGGGAAGGGATGGGCTGGGAGCCAGGACTTCTGGGTTCTCTCCATGGCTCTGGGCAGGGACTGAGGGCTAGTGGTTAGAGCGGGGGGGGAGGGGGGGGGAGAAGGGATGGGCTGGGAGCCAGGACTTCTGGGTTCTCTCCATGGCTCTGGGCAGGGACTGGGGGCTAGTGGTTAGAGCGGGGGGGGGGGGGGGGAAGGGATGGGCTGGGAGCCAGGACTTCTGGGTTCTCTCCATGGCTCTGGGCAGGGACTGAGGGCTAGTGGTTAGAGCGGGGGGGGAGGGGGGGGAGAAGGGATGGGCTGGGAGCCAGGACTTCTAGGCTCTCTCCATGGCTCTGGGCAGGGACTGGGGGCTAGTGGTTAGAGCGGGGGGGGGGGGGGGAGGGAAGGGATGGGCTGGGAGCCAGGACTTCTGGGTTCTCTCCATGGCTCTGGATGGAGAGTGGGGGCCAGTGGCTGGAGCAGGGGGCAAGCAGCCAGGACTCCTGGGTTCTCTCCATGGCTCTGGGCAGGGACTGGGGGCTAGTGGTTAGAGCGGGGGGGGGGGGGGAGGAGAAGGGATGGGCTGGGAGCCAGGACTTCTGGGTTCTCTCCATGGCTCTGGGCAGGGACTGGGGGCTAGTGGTTAGGGGGGGGAGGGGGGGGGGATGGGATGGGCTGGGAGCCAGGACTTCTGGGTTCTCTCCATGGCTCTGGGCAGGGACTGGGGGCTAGTGGTTAGGGGGGGGGGGGGGAGAAGGGATGGGCTGGGAGCCAGGACTTCTGGGTTCTCTCCATGGCTCTGGGCAGGGACTGGGGGCTAGTGGTTGGGGGGGGGGGGGGGGGGGGGAGAAGGGATGGGCTGGGAGCCAGGACTTCTGGGTTCTCTCCATGGCTCTGGATGGAGAGTGGGGGCCAGTGGCTGGAGCAGGGGGCAAGCAGCCAGGACTCCTGGGTTCTCTGCCTGGTGGGAGCCGAGCGGCCAGGTATAACCCTGGAAGGAGGCTGCCCCCCCCCCGCCCCTCGACGGTGCCCCCCACTCACGTGCTGGACGACGGGGCTGTGCGGCGGGGGCTGCGAGTCCTCGGCGGGGGCGCCCGCCCGCAGCAGGGCGCTCAGGCAGGCCTCCAGCTGGGCATGCAGGAAGTTGTTGTAGGGGTAGTTGAAATACAGGTCCTGGGCGAGAGGGGCTGGTGAGCCGGGGGGCAGCCGGGAAGCGAAGCCGCCTCCTCCCGCCGGGGTCGGGCCCTGGGCTCGTGGGGCCGAGATCGACGCAAACCCGCCCCGCGAAGGCGCCAACCGCTCCCCTCGGCACGGGCCGGGCACTGGCCAGGGGCCCCCGGCTCCCACCTCCCACACCAGGCCCAGGCTGCTGGCCCCGCCCCCTCCCTGCGGCCCCGCCCCCCACTCACCAGCATGGTGTTGAGGGCGTCCAGCTCCAGCAGCTCGTCCTGCAGCCCCGCGTCCCCGGCGCCCAGCGAGGCGGCCAGCAGCTTCACCGCCTGCAGCCGCGTGTTCCCCAGCGGCGGGTCCAGCACCCCCCAGGTCGTCTGCAGGGCCGGCCTCTGCGGGGGGCCGGGTTAGCGCCGCCCGAGCCAGCATCCGGCAACCAGCCCCCCTGCCGCTGCCGGCTCCTCCCCGCAGGGACAGAACCCAGGGGTCCCGGCTCCCAGCCACCCTGCTCTAACCACTAGGCCCCACGCCCCTCCCCACAGGGACAGAACCCAGGGGTCCTAGCTCCCAGCCACCCTGCTCTAACCACTAGGCCCCACGCCCCTCCCCACAGGGACGGAACCCAGGGGTCCCGGCTCCCAGCCACCCTGCTCTAACCACTAGGCCCCACGCCCCTCCCCGCAGGGACAGAACCCAGGGGTCCCGGCTCCCAGTTACCCTGCTCTAACCACTAGGACCCACACCCCTCCCCGCAGGGACAGAACCCAGGGGTCCCGGCTCCCAGTTACCCTGCTCTAACCACTAGGCCCCACATCCCTCCCCACAGGGACAGAACCCAGGGGTCCCGGCTCCCAGCCCCTTGCTCTAACCACTAGGTCCCACGCCCCTCCCCGCAGGGACAGAACCCAGGGGTACTGGCTCCCAGCCACCCATCTGGCAAAGGGACCAGGAACTGGGGGCCCGTTACCTTCGGGGGGTCACTCAGCAGCTGGTGGAAGTCCCGGAGGGAGCCTCGCAGGGCCAGCAGGGTGCTGGGACTGGCCTGGCAGGTGCTGCCGTCCGAGCCCCCAGGTCCCAGCTCCAGCTGCTCTTCCAGGGGGTAGAAAAAGCTGCCCATCCCCCCGGTCTCAGGCCTGCGGGGGTGGCAGGAGGGTTGAGCGCGGGTGGAGTGGCAGGCTGGCCCCGCCCCCTCCCGCCGGCCCCGACCCCTCACCTGGCTCGGCGCGGCTCCAGCAGCGTGAGCAGCACCTGGATTCCGCTGACGACGACGGACTCGTCCCGCTTGCCCGCCAGCATGTTCTCCAGCAGCTGCTCCACCGTCTCCTGCCTGTGGGGCCAACACCCGCCCCCCGCTCAGAGGGGACCCCTGCGCCCCTCCTCCAGCCCGGCCAGTGCCCCTCAGCCCCGCCCCACAGCCCCAGCCTGGCCGGCGCCCCTCAGCCCCGCCTCACAGCCCCAGCCTGGCCGGCGCCCCTCAGCCCCGCCCCACAGCCCCAGCCCGGCCGGTGCCCCTCAGCCCCGCCCCACAGCCCCAGCCCGGCCCGCGCCCCTCAGCCCCGCCCCACAGCCCCAGCCCGGCCCGCGCCCCTCAGCCCCGCCTCACAGCCCCAGCCCGGCCGGCGCCCCTCAGCCCCGCCCCACAGCCCCAGCCCGGCCGGCGACCCTCAGCCCCGCCCCACAGCCCCAGCCCGGCCCGCGCCCCTCAGCCCCGCCCCACAGCCCCAGCCCGGCCCGCGCCCCTCAGCCCCGCCCCACAGCCCCAGCCCGGCCCGTGCCCCTCAGCCCCGCCCCACAGCCCCAGCCCGGCCCGTGCCCCTCAGCCCCGCCTCACAGCCCCAGCCCGGCCGGCGCCCCTCAGCCCCGCCCCACAGCCCCAGCCCGGCCGGCGACCCTCAGCCCCGCCCCACAGCCCCAGCCCGGCCCGCGCCCCTCAGCCCCGCCCCACAGCCCCAGCCCGGCCCGCGCCCCTCAGCCCCGCCCCACAGCCCCAGCCCGGCCCGTGCCCCTCAGCCCCGCCTCACAGCCCCAGCCCGGCCGGTGCCCCTCAGCCCCGCCCCACAGCCCCAGCCCGGCTGGTGCCCCACAGCCCCAGCCCGGCTGGTGCCCCACAGCCCCGGGCTCACTTCTCCAGCGTGGCCAGCAGCTGGTGCGGCTCGGGGCTGTCCTGGATCTGGATCATCTGCTCCCGGCTCAGGCGGATGATGTCGCACAGGGACTGGGAGGCGTTGGAATGTTGCTGGGGGTGGGGGTGGGGGCAGAGACCTGGTTACCATGGTGATGGGAAGGGCGGGGCCAAGCCCAAGCCCCCACCCCATAGGCCCTGCCACCTTAGGGGGACAGATCCCCACACAGCACGGAGACCCCTAGCGCCCGTAGGAGGGCACCTGGGCTCCCCCCGCCCCCGGCTCTGGGAGGTCTAATGGTCAGAGCAGGTGAGCTCCACTCTCGGGGCTTAGGGGAAACGTAAGGGGTCTCCCCGCAGGTCTGGCGGGAAGTGGGGGCCAGTGTGGGGGGGGTCCTGGGGGCAGCAGGGGGGGCTCCCCTCCAACGTTCCCTGGAAATATTCCCATCTGTGTTGTTCTGTGCACCGGGGTGCGTGCAGGTGGGCCCCACCAGTGCTTTTCTGGCCACGCTCTGGCTCTTAAAGGGGCCGTGACTGCATTCCTTTTCTTTTTTCGGCTCACCAAGTTTGCCTTTTTTCTTACCAAAAAAAGCCCTGGGCCCCACTAGGCGAAACTGGCCGCGGGGGCTCTGCTAACCTACTGGGGGGCTGCCCGTGGGCCCGGCCCCCTCCTCTAGGTCCCACCCGTGTCCCTTCCCCTGTGGGTGGGGCCGGGTGGAGCCGCTCACATTGTCGTCCTTGGAGGGGTGAATCATCTCGACCAGTCTCTGCACGATCTTCTCCTCATTCAGCCACTGCGGGGGAACAACGTGCCTTGGTGCCCCTCACTCGCGACCCCCAGCCCAGCCCCTCCCAGCCCACAGCCCCCCAGCTCTGCCAGTGCCCCTCACTCCTGACTTGGAGCCCCATGGCTCCCCCAGCTCTGCCAGTTGCCCCGCCCATGAGTCAGTTATGGGGCTAGGTTTCCTGGCCCAGAGCATCTGGGGATACAGCTCCGACCAGCGCAGTGCCCTGCTGAACCCGGGGCTGCCCTGGCAGGGCCTGAGGTGGCTAGTGACATGGGGGTGCCATTAGGTGACAAGGGGCGGGGCTGGGAGGTGAGAAGGGGCGGGGCACTAGGAGGCGGGGCCGGCGGGAAGCCCCTCCCCTTACACTGAAGACCTCCTGGCGGAGCAGTGGCTGCTCCACGCAGGTCAGCAGGCGCAGCAGCAAGTCCATGATGGCCGAGGTGCCGATGTGACGCAGCAGCAGGCCCACGAAGTCGTCCCTCTTGCGCAGGAAGGCCACGATCTGTGGGACCCACGCAGCCCGTCAGCCTGGGAGCTCCCGCCACGGGAAGAGGCCTCCAGGCAGGGAGCAGCCAGCTCTCCGGGGGGCCAAGGCGCCAGGCTGGCTGATGAGGAGGGAGCCGGCCCGGGGGCAGGCTCCTAGATCCGCAGCCAGGACGCCGGGCTAGATGGGCAGATGCGCTGCAGGGACATCTGGGGAATCCAGACGAGCCCCTTCCCCCCCCAGCCCTGGCAAACAGCAGCAGCGAGCATCAAAGGCCAACAGCGTTCAGCCTCTTCCCTGCTGGCACCAGCTGCTTCGGACAGCAGAGTGTAACCACCACTGCTCAAAGGGGCCGGTTCCCGCTAGGCTATTAGCGGTATTACGGTAACGCCTGGACCACCCCATGGGACTGGGGGCCCATCGCACCAGGCACTGCACAGAGCCCTGGCCCCAACAGCTTGTAGGCCAGAGGGAAACTGAGGCAGGCGGTGGGGTTGGGGACGCTCTGCCAGGACGCTCCCCCGCCCCCCCCGCAGGGCCGGCTGCCAGGACGCTCCCCCCCCCCCCCCCCCCCCGCAGGGCCGGCTGCCGCGCACCTGGTCCGTCTTGCGGTTGATGAGGATGCCCATGACCTTGCTGAAGAAGCTGGCCAGCAAGGGGTTGAGGGCGCCGTGGGCCTGCAGGAAGCCGTAGAGCCGCCGCAGCAGCCCCTCGTCCTCACCCAGCGTGTCCGTGATGGGGCTCACGTCCGACGTCAGGATCTCGCACGACACGCTGGGGTACCTGGGGGTGGGGCGGTCTGAGCGCCTGGGGGACCCCAACGCCCCGCACCCGCCTCCCGGAGCCAGAGAACGGCCAGGCCTGGAGCTTCACCACGCTGGAGTCTGGGCATTGGCCTGACAACCCCCCACCTGCCCCAGCCCTGCCGGTGCCCCCCGCTCCCAACCCCGCCCCCCACTCCCAACCCCCAGCCCCTGCCGGCCCAGCCCTGCCCCCCGCTCCCAACCCGCAGCCCCTGCCGGCCCAGCCCTGCCCCCCACTCCCAACCCACAGCCCCTGCCGGCCCAGTCCTGCCCCCCCACTCCCAACCCACAGCCCCTGCCGGCCCAGTCCTGCCCCCCACTCCCAACCCACAGCCCCTGCCGGCCCAGTCCTGCCCCCCCACTCCCAACCCACAGCCCCTGCCGGCCCAGTCCTGCCCCCCACTCCCAACCCACAGCCCCTGCCGGCCCAGCCCTGCCCCCCACTCCCAACCCCCAGCCCCTGCCGGCCCAGTCCTGCCCCCCCACTCCCAACCCACAGCCCCTGCCGGCCCAGCCCTGCCCCCCCACTCCCAACCCACAGCCCCTGCCAGCCCAGTCCTGCCCCCCGCTCCCAACCCACAGCCCCTGCCGGCCCAGCCCTGCCCCTCACTCCCAACCGGCAGCCCCTGCCAGCCCAGCCCTGCCCCCTGCTCCCAACCCACAGCCCCTGCCGGCCCAGCCCTGCCCCCCACTCCCAACCCCCAGCCCCTGCTGGCCCAGCCCTGCCCCTCACTCCCAACCGGCAGCCCCTGCCAGCCCAGCCCTGCCCCCTGCTCCCAACCCACAGCCCCTGCCGGCCCAGCCCTGCCCCTCACTCCCAACCCCTGCCGGCCCAGCCCTGGGCTCGCTCCTGCCTGCCCCAAAGCCCCTGCCCCTCACTTGTAGCGCAGCCGCTCGTCCAGCTCGGCGGGGGGCTCCTGGGTCACGCAGGTCACCAGCGCCTCCATGTGCTGCGGCTGCAGCAGGAAGTCCAGCAGCTTGCGGTTCACCACCTTGCACTCCTGCAGCACGTCGTCCTCGTCCAGCAGCTCGCGCAGCGTCAGGTCCGCGCGCCCCAGCAGCGTCTCGATGTGCGAGCTGGACTGCAGGTCCAGCTTCCAGAACATGGCGCCCTGCGGGAGGGGGCGGGGTGAGGGGGCGGCGCCCGCGGAGACTCCTCCCCCTTCCCCGCCCCGGCGGCGCCCCTCACGCCGGCTCTCACCGAAGAGGGGTGGAAGCGAATGGACTTGGGCATCTCTGCGGCCAGGGTGGGGGGCAGCTTTCCGACCCCCAGCCGAGCTAAACCTGAGCCCTCCCCCCAACCGTGGGGGGATGTGCACAAAGGGGTGGGGCAGGGGAGGTGGCAGCCCCTGCAGGAGGGGCTCTGCCCAGGGCAGCAGCAACTGGGGTCAGGGAGGAGTCTCGCCCCCTCAACCTCCAGAAGGGGAAACTGAGGCAGGGCAAGAGGGTGACCAGGGCCTGGAGACCTACTTGGACAGGTGAGGCTGGATCCCTGGGAGAGACCAGGGAGCCGGCCCATGCCAGATGCTTCACAGACCCCCATGTCCACCTGGACCCCACTGGGCCCGGTGCTTCCCGGGCCTTCCCCCACCCCCGAGCCAGCCTCTCCCAACCTCCAGCCCCTCTCCAGACCTTGCTCCCACAGGGAGGCTCCAGGGGGACAGGGAGCATCCCACACACTGGAAAGGGAAGGGCCCACACGGATGCCCCTGAGCATGATGTGCAGGGGAGCGAGACGTGGGCCTGGCAGGCGGATGCCCCATGTACCCCGACCCCCTCAAGAGCGGGGCCCCTCGCGCCGGGCGCTGCACCATGCGCACACACACACACACACACCCCGACCGAGATCAGGGCCCCTCACGCCGGGCGCTGCGCACATGCACACACACACACACACACACACACACACACACACACACACCCCCACCCCTACTGAGATCAGGGCCCCTCGCGCCGGGTGCTGCGCACATGCACACACACACACACACACCCACCCCGACCGAGATCAGGGCCCCTCACGCCGGGTGCTGCACACATGCACACGCACACACACACACACACACACACACCCACCCCCCTACTGAGATCAGGGCCCCTCGCGCCGGGTGCTGCACACACACACACACACACACACACACCCCCCCCCACACCCCTACTGAGATCAGGGCCCCTCGCGCCGGGTGCTGCGCACACGTGCGCACACACACACACACACACACACCCCGACCGAGATCAGGGCCCCTCGCGCCGGGCGCTGCACACATGCACACACACACACACACACACACACACACCCACCCCTACTGAGATCAGGGCCCCTCGCGCCGGGTGCTGCGCACATGCACACACACACACACACACACCCACCCCGACCGAGATCAGGGCCCCTCACGCCGGGTGCTGCACACATGCGCACACACACACACACACACACACACACCCACCCACCCCCCTACTGAGATCAGGGCCCCTCGCGCCGGGTGCTGCGCACACGTGCGCACACACACACACACACACACACACCCCGACCGAGATCAGGGCCCCTCGCGCCGGGCGCTGCACACATGCACACACACACACACACACACACCCACCCACCCCTACTGAGATCAGGGCCCCTCGCGCCGGGTGCTGCGCACACGTGCGCGCACACACACACACACACACACACACCCCGACCGAGATCAGGGCCCCTCACGCCGGGTGCTGCACACATGCACACACACAAACGCACGCACACACCCCCCAACTGAGATCAGGGCCCCTCACGCCGGGTGCTGCACACATGCACACACACAAACGCACGCACACACACACCGACTGAGATCAGGGCCCCTCGCGCCAGGTGCTGCGCACATGCATGCACACACACACACACACACACACACACACACACAAGCACCCCGACCGAGATCAGGGCCCCTCACGCCGGGTGCTGCGCACATATGCGCACACACATACACACACACACACACACCCCGACCGAGATTAGGGCCCCTCACGCCGGGTGCTGCGCACATATGCGCACACACACACACACACACACACACACACACACCCCGACCGAGATTAGGGCCCCTCACGCCGGGCGCTGCACACATGCACACAAACGCACGCACACCCCGACCAAGATCAGGGCC
Organism: Pelodiscus sinensis; assembly: GCF_052426305.1. Classification (NCBI taxonomy): domain Eukaryota; kingdom Metazoa; phylum Chordata; order Testudines; family Trionychidae; genus Pelodiscus; species Pelodiscus sinensis. The sequence goes on along the minus strand of NC_143069.1, from coordinate 32,061,947 downwards.
CCTCGCGCCGGGTGCTGCACACATGCGCGCACACACACACACACACACACACACACCCCGACCGAGATTAGGGCCCCTCACGCCGGGCGCTGCGCACATGCACACAAACGCACGCACACCCCGACCAAGATCAGGGCCCCTCGCGCCGGGTGCTGCACACATGCGCGCGCGCACACACACACACACACACACACACACACCCCGACTGAGATCAGGGTCCCTCACGCCGGGTGCTGCGTACATGCACACACACATACACACACACACACACACCCACCCCGACTGAGATCAGGGCCCCTCACGCCGGGTGCTGCGTACATGCATGCACACACACATACACACACACACACACACCCCGACTAAGATCAGGGCCCCTCGTGCCAGGTGCTGCACACATGCGCACACACACACACACACACACCGACCGAGATCAGGGCCCCTCGTGCCAGGTGCTGCACACATGCGCGCACACACACACACACACACACACCGACCGAGATCAGGGCCCCTCGCGCCGGGTGCTGCACACACACACAAACGCACGCACACCCCGACCGAGATCAGGGCCCCTCGCGCCGGGTGCTGCACACACACACAAACGCACGCACACCCCGACCGAGATCAGGGCCCCTCGCGCCGGGTGCTGCACACATGCACACACACAAACGCACGCACACCCCGACCGAGATCAGGGCCCCTCGCGCCGGGTGCTGCACACATGCACACACACAAACGCACGCACACACCCCCGACTGAGATCAGGGCCCCTCGCGCCGGGCGCTGCACACACACACACAAACGCACGCACACCCCGACCGAGATCAGGGCCCCTCACACCAGGTGCTGCTCACACACAAACCCCAAAGGAGACTGGGGCCCCCTCACTGCACCTGAACCTACTCAACGGCTGGATTCCTCCTCTCTGTTCCCCCGACAGAGCCGCGGCCGCCCAGCCTGTGCTCAGCAGCTGCCCCAGAGTCGGCGCTTGCACCCAGCTCCCCCCGCCCTAGCTACTCGGCCACCCTTCCTCCCAAGCGAGGCTCAGAGCCATCGCTGCAAGGTTCACACCCGGGCTCCGGCCCCCCACCCACTCAGTTCCCGCGGGCAGCCTACCCCCGCGGCAGCCGGCCACGCCACACGAGACCGGCAGATACAGCTGCAGAGGCCTGGCTCCCTCCCTGGGCGGCCAGCTTTGGGCGCCGCTACGGAAGCGACAGGAAATGGGTTTGCAGAAAGGGTTGAGGCAGTGACGGTGAGAGCACAGAGCGCACGGAGGGCGGGAGCCCCACCCCTGAACCCCAACCTGCCGCCTTCGGCTCCCCACAGCACGGGGGCCCTGCCCGTGCACGCGGGGGGCGGCTGCGGGCAGCACCTTGCACGACGGAGCCCAGCTGGGGCACAGTTTCTCTTTCTCCGTGCGTTTGCAGTGCCTGGCAGGTGGTGATCCCAGGTGGAGAGGGACCCAGCCTGCCATTCAGCATGGCCCCAGAAGCACAGCAATGGGAGGGCCTTAAGAGGGAAACTGAGGCAGCCTCCCAAGTGAGGCTTGAACTCATAGCTCCCCTCAGCCTGCCCTGGCAGCAAAGGCCCACCAGTATCTTAGACTCGCACCCACCTGACGCAGGGCCCAGGAGCCCGGCCCCGGCCTGGGAGCCCAGGCAGCAGATGGAAGCAGAGGAGCGTGCGGGACACACACTCAGGTGGGGTGGCTCACACCCCAATCTCAGAGCGAGACGGCCTGGAGGGGGGAGAGTCGCCGCTCCAGACGGACCCGTTTGGCTACTGGCCGCTCTCAGCTCCCAGCATGCAGATGGAGGTGGTGCGTGCGCTGGGCCGGGGCCTGTGCTACTCTGTCCAGCACCTAGCGCATCTCAGCCCCTGCCTGCTGAATGAAAGGGGATTAATGACGAGGGCCCTGACCGGAGCAAGAGACCCCCTAAGAGATCGCCCTGCCCCTCTGAGCCAAGCAGCCTCCGCCAACGCGCCCTCGAACTTTTCCCATCCACATGCAGAATAAATTCAGTGCCTGCCCGGAGACACACGCAGGCGCGCACCACCCCTAGAAACAGGGCTGCTGGCTGGGGGCGCTCTGCTAATGAGCCGGGCAGGATTTGAATCTCTCCTGGGTGGCTGCCCAAGCACCCAGCTTACAGGGCACCCTGCTTCCAGGCCTGGGGCCGGATGGGGGCTGGTGCCCCCAAGAAGGCGAAGGCCCTGAGCCCCATTCTCTGCACCCTGTGACACCCTGGTTGGAGCCCCCCACTCGCGACAGACGCTGCTGCCCAGTCATGGAGCCTGGGCCAAGAACCAGGGCAGACGGGGGGGGGGGGGGCTCTCAGCCCCCTACACCCCCTGCCAAGGCCAAGACAGTGGAGCTCCAGTGCCGCCTCCCCCTTTGCCCCGCAGGGCCTGCTTGGCAGGAAAGAAACTGAGGCACAGAGAAGTAACATGACGTGCCCCTCCCCTCGGAAGTGGCCAGGCGGGGGGAGAAAGGAGGCGACCTGGTTCCTAGCTCCCCCTGGCACGCTACCCATGCCCCCCCCCACTCTACCCCCTGCCCCTCCCTCCAGGCCCCCCACAACATCCACTGCCCCCCGCCTTCTACCCCTCCCCCCGCCCCCCCACAACATCCACTGCCCCCCGCCTTCTACCCCTCCCCCCGCCCCCCCACAACATCCACTGCCCCCCCGCCTTCTACCCCTCCCCCCGCCCCCCCACAACATCCACTGCCCCCCCGCCTTCTACCCCTCCCCCCCACAACATCCACTGCCTCCCCCGCCTTCTACCCCCTCCCCCCGCCCCCCCACAACATCCACTGCCCCCCGCCTTCTACCCCTCCCCCCGCCCCCCCACAACATCCACTGCCCCCCCGCCTTCTACCCCTCCCCCCGCCCCCCCACAACATCCACTGCCCCCCCCGCCTTCTACCCCTCCCCCCCCCCCCCCACAACATCCACTGCCCCCCCCGCCTTCTACCCCGCCCCCCCACAACATCCACTGCCCCCCGCCTTCTACCCCTCCCCCCCCCCCTGCCCCCCCGCCACTGCCCCCCCGCCTTCTACCCCCCCCCCCACAACATCCACTGCCCCCCCCGCCTTCTACCCCTCCCCCCGCCCCCCCACAACATCCACTGCCCCCCGCCTTCTACCCCTCCCCCCGCCCCCCCACAACATCCACTGCCCCCCGCCTTCTACCCCTCCCCCCGCCCCCCCACAACATCCACTGCCCCCCGCCTTCTACCCCTCCCCCCGCCCCCTACAACATCCACTGCCCCCCCGCCTTCTACCCCTCCCCCCGCCCCCCCACAACATCCACTGCCCCCCCCGCCTTCTACCCCTCCCCCCGCCCCCCCACAACATCCACTGCCCCCCCGCCTTCTACCCCCTCCCCCCGCCCCCCCACAACATCCACTGCCCCCCCCGCCTTCTACCCCTCCCCCGCCCCCCCACAACATCCACTGCCCCCCCCGCCTTCTACCCCGCCCCCCCACAACATCCACTGCCCCCCCGCCTTCTACCCCCCCCCCCCACAACATCCACTGCCCCCCCCGCCTTCTACCCCGCCCCCCCACAACATCCACTGCCCCCCGCCTTCTACCCCTCCCCCCGCCCCCCTACAACATCCACTGCCCCCCGCCTTCTACCCCTCCCCCCGCCCCCCCACAACATCCACTGCCCCCCGCCTTCTACCCCTCCCCCCGCCCCCCCACAACATCCACTGCCCCCCGCCTTCTACCCCTCCCCCCGCCCCCCCACAACATCCACTGCCCCCCGCCTTCTACCCCTCCCCCCGCCCCCCCACAACATCCACTGCCCCCCCGCCTTCTACCCCGCCCCCCGCCCCCCCACAACATCCACTGCCCCCCCCGCCTTCTACCCCGCCCCCCGCCCCCCCACAACATCCACTGCCCCCCCCGCCTTCTACCCCGCCCCCCGCCCCCCCACAACATCCACTGCCCCCCCCGCCTTCTACCCCGCCCCCCGCCCCCCCACAACATCCACTGCCCCCCGCCTTCTACCCCTCCCCCCGCCCCCCCACAACATCCACTGCCCCCCGCCTTCTACCCCTCCCCCCGCCCCCCCACAACATCCACTGCCCCCCGCCTTCTACCCCTCCCCCCGCCCCCCCACAACATCCACTGCCCCCCGCCTTCTACCCCGCCCCCCGCCCCCCCACAACATCCACTGCCCCCCCCGCCTTCTACCCCGCCCCCCGCCCCCCCACAACATCCACTGCCCCCCCCGCCTTCTACCCCGCCCCCCGCCCCCCCACAACATCCACTGCCCCCCCGCCTTCTACCCCGCCCCCCGCCCCCCCACAACATCCACTGCCCCCCGCCTTCTACCCCTCCCCCCGCCCCCCCACAACATCCACTGCCCCCCGCCTTCTACCCCTCCCCCCCCCCCCACAACATCCACTGCCCCCCGCCTTCTACCCCTCCCCCCGCCCCCCCCCAACATCCACTGCCCCCCGCCTTCTACCCCGCCCCCCGCCCCCCCACAACATCCACTGCCCCCCCCGCCTTCTACCCCGCCCCCCGCCCCCCCACAACATCCACTGCCCCCCGCCTTCTACCCCTCCCCCCACTCTACCCCCCAGGGAAGGAGCCAGGCGCCCAGAGCGGGAGCCCCGCCCCCGCCGAGCCCAGGGGGGCGGGGCGTGTCCCGGGGGGCGGGGCCCATGGGAGGCTGCCTGGCCCGAGGCCGCGGTGCTCCCCGCGGGGGGGGCAATATGGCGGCTACCGAGAGACGCAGCTTACCGGGCCCCCCCGGGTCTCCAGGCACCGCCGCGATCCCACAATGCCCCGCGCCCGGAGCAGCGGGCCGCTCTCTGCCAGCGCCGCCCCGTCTCGCTGCCAGCCCCACCCCCTCTGCGGGGGCCGAGCGCATGCGCCGAGCGCGGGCCTTGCCTCCTCCCTCGGCAGGCGGAGGGTAGGTGGGAGGGTCGCGCGCGCGAGAGTTCGAAGCCCCGCCTTCCCAGGGCCGCGCATGCCCAGAACCTTCGAGCGCCTGTTTCCCGGGGGACGATGGGCGTTGCGCACGCGCTCCACTCTTACGCTTCAGCCCTGAGCTGAGCTGCGCATGCGCAGAAATCAGCGCTCGCCTTTCAGGGGCAGCTACGTACGCATAGGTGTTTCATTACGTTGCCTCGGAATACACACGCCCCTAGTTCCTCAACGCCCCGTCTGCGCATGCGCCCAGCAGACGGGGGGGGGTTACCTTTATGTACGCATGCGCCCAGACATACCCAACTCTCGCGCCTCCTGCGTTTATTCCCGCCTAGAGCAAAGGCATGGCGCATGCGCAGAATTCTGTGGTTCCTCAGAAATAGACGTAACTACGTAATTAACTGAGACTGGGTGTGACATCATCAGGCTCCACAGTATGACATCATCGCCGACCCAATCACTGCCCAGGTGTGACGTCATCACCCTGCTCCACGTCATCAGCCACCTCCCACCTGACATCAGCACTTTGCCATCATAGCTGTGACCTCATCCTCAGAGCCCCTCTGACCTCACTGTGTGACATCACTGCAATGAGTCATCCAGGGGGACAGCATTCTGCCATGGGGACCCCGCCCCACACAGTGACATCATCAACCACTGTGACATCATCGCTCTGCATTGTGACATCATCCGCCGACCTGGGGCCTCAGGGCACCCACATTCTCCACAAGCACCGGGCTGAGAGCACCGGACAGCCCCATAGTGGGGCACATCCCCTTGTCATCAAGCCTCCACTCCGCGCCCCATTTCGCCATCCCCACCCCCCTGCCTCGGGCTCAGCTCCCCCCCAAACCTCGTACTGTTCCGCAGAAGACAGAATAGGGGCCACCCAATGCAAAACCTTTATTAGAGAACCATTAGCAACAAGAACATAGGAACAGGCAGAGTGGGAGGGGCTGTTGGGGACCCCATGCTGCACCCACCTTAGCTCAGCCCCCGCCCTGCCCCTTGGACCTGCCAACACAGGGGGCATGTGTCAGCACTGGGCACAGCATCTACCCTCTGGGCTCCCCTGCTAGACAGCACCCCATGCCCCCAGGCAGGCCCAGATCACAGCCTGCGCCCCCCTGGAAACCTATGCCTCATTCCCCCAGCAGTTAGCCAGTCCCCTGCCCTGGTGGTGCCAGAGAACACACCGACCTGCAGGGCAGGCACGAGGGGGGGGCCATGGGCATACACTAATCCAGGGGAGTGGACACAAGGGCCAGTCACCAATCTGAGGGGGACGGGATGCTGTGGGCAGTCACCACTCCAGGGGGAACTCCAGACCCAGTCACTGATCCTCAGGAGCACAGGAGGGGCTGTGGGGTGTCACTGATCCAGGCCAGTCACCGATCCCAGGCGGCACTGGGGTGCCATGGGCAGTCACCGATCCATGCTGCTGTCCTCGGGAGGCGTCTGGAAGCAGACGCGCTGGAGACGCTCACAGAATTCCAACTCCTCCTGGAGAGGTGGGGGGCAAAAGGCACAGGTGTGAGCAGAGCCGGTTCTCCCTACCCCACTTGTGTGGGGCCAGAGGGCAGCAGAGAGGCTGTTAGGCCACCCCACACCCAGCAAGGTGGGACAGATCCCAAGCTGAGCAGGGTTTGGGTGGGTCGTAGCATGGATGGGAGACCTAGAGGGGGTGTTGAGGGGCGGGGGCTCAGCAGGGTGTGTTCTCCTCAGCCGGGCACTTCTGGTGCAGGCACTAGGGGGCACAGTGCTGCAGGCTCCAGGAGACCCAGTCCTGACACTGCTGTGGGGAAGTTCACCACAGTCCAGTTGGAATCCCGCTTGGGAAGGAACCTCAGGGGAGGTGGGAGCAGACATGGCGGGGAGCGGTAAGTGTGAGAACCCGTCTGTCCCCCACCTAGGCAACGGGCCGTTAGCCGTGAGATCTACTGACAGCGTGGAGTTAGGGCACGGCTGGCTCAGTGCCGGGGAGGTTCTGGGCCACTGGGCTGCAGTAAACCTGCAAATGCAGGGCAGCACCCCCAGTGCCAGGCAAGGGGCACAAGGCACAGCTGGAGGGGGGAGATGGAGGTTGGTGCCCCATAGCACCAGGCAGGGGGAACGAGGCATAGCTACTGGGGATGGGCAGAGAGCAGCGCACCCTAGCGCACAGCTAGGGAGATGGGGTGCGGCTTGGAGAAACGGGCAGCACCCAGTGCTGGGGGAGGGGACAGGGCAAGGCCGGGGGGCTAGAGGAGGGTGCCCCGGGACAACACACGAGTGGCTCTGATCCAGCAGAGCCCCTCCCCCTACCTGGAACTCCTCCTGCTGCTGCAGCAGCTGGCAGCGCTCCTTCAGCAGCTCCTCCAGCGCCAGCTGGGGCTCCCGGCACTCCCGCACCCCCTGGGGGAAGTCTGTCACCAGGCTGGGCAGGGCACAGAGCGGAGGGAGGTGTTACTTAGCACAGACCAAGCCCAACGCCCCCATCGTTCCCACTGGCTCCCGGCCCCCTCCAGGCCCCCGGCTCTAGCCACTAGAGCCCACGCGCCACCCTGGGCTGGGGAGAGAACCCGGGCCTCCGAGCTCCTCACCCCCATTCCTATCTCACCTGCAGAGGGCCCCCAAAACATGCTCATGGAAGGGGCTGTGCTCGGAGCGGATCAGAGCCACCAGCTGTTGCACCATGCCCATGGAGCACAGGGTCTCTGGAGAGGGAAGCAGTGATTCAGGGAAATGAAGCATGGAGGGAAGGGGAAGACAAAGGATGACATCCCCCCCCCCCCCCCCCCCCCCCCCCCGCTAGGTTGAGTGAGAGATGGGGAAGGCTGGTGGGCAGCAGGTGGCAGGCAGCCAGGGATGGGTAGGAGGAGAGGGCAGTCCTCAATTGGGCAGAAGCAGCAGTGCCATGGGGGTGGGGGCCAGGGGCCATGGAGGGCAGTGCCCGGGCGGGGCGGGGCGGGGCCGCATGGGGGGCAGGAGGCCACACCTGGCCAAGTGGATGGGGCAGGATGGGGGGCAGAGGGGCCAAGCCCGGCCAGGTTTACGGGGCCAGCCAGGCCCCTGGCCAGGCAGACAAGGTCCCTCACCTTTGTGCTCCGGATTGTCCAAGAGCAAGTTCTGCAGCAGGAAGGCGGATTTCACCTTGAGCTTCTGCACGGGGCTCTGCATGGCTCGCATGAGCACTGAGAAGCCGTCCAGGCGCAGGAACTGCTGTAGGCCCCCCTCCTGGGCGCGCACCAGGCCTGACGCCGAGGAGAAGGGCAGAAAGAGCCTCACCCAGAGCAACATGCACGCTCCTCCCCGCACTGCAACACCGCTCCCAGCCTCCAGGGGCAGAGGCGAGCAAGGCTCCACCCTGGCCCCTCTGCTACCACGGGGCCAATGCTCTCTATGGCTGTGGCGCTGGCGCCCCCTGGAGGGGAAAGGGCCCCATTCTCACCCCTTTCTGGGGGGCGTTCCCTAGAAGGGGCAGGCCCAGCACCCCACACCTCCCCCGCCCCCGGACCAGATGAGAGCCAAAGCCCCGTAGAGTGGCCAGGCCCCGGGCTCCATCCCCACCCCAGACTGGCCAGGAGCCGGCGCCCCCGGCGCCCCTGCAGGACTCACAGGAGATGGCGAAGAGCGCTTTGACGCGCACCAGGTCGGCCCCGTCGTGGTCCAGAAGCCGCAGCAGCTTGCGCATGCAGCCCAGCGCCAGCGCCTGCTCCTGCACCTTGGGCACATTCTGGGCGCAGGTGCCTACCAGGTGGGCCGCACGCCAGCGCAGGTCCGGGACAGGGTGCTCCAGGTAGCGATGAGCCAGCAGCCGCATTCCATCCAGCTTGCAGAAATCTGGGAGGGGGAAGAGGGGGCGTGACGGCAGGTGTCCCGGAGTCCCCCCCACCCAAGGGAGGGTCCTTCTGCTGCCCCACATCTCCCTCCCCAGCACACACAGACTCTGGTGTCATATGGGGTTCTCAGGCAGTGCTGGCGGGGCACCCCTTATGCCAGGCCCACCTTATTGGGGTCACCCTCACCTAGCTCTGCCCCCATCTTCGGAGGTTTGGGTCCCTTCCAGAGACACCCTGATATGAGGGGACCCCATCTCAGAGACCAGCCTGCCTTGGGGACAGGCCCCCCAGAACCTCCAATTGCCTTCCCCCCAAAGCCACAGCAATCCTCCCCCTTCTCAGGCCACAGGCACCCCCGCATTCCAGCTCCCTCCAGTCCTGCCCCGAGTGCCCCTCTCCTGCTCCAAGTACCCCCCAGAATCTGCCCTGCTCTGAGAACCCCCCCGCCCCCGTACCTGCGGCGTTGTCCAGGTTCTCACACAGCTCGGCCAGCAGCTCCAGCGCACTGGCCTGGCGCGAGGGGTCGCCCTCAGCTGGCTCCGAGGACTCGCCACCGTCCCCGCCCGGGGACATGGCCTCCAGCACCCGCAGACATTCCTTCATCTGCTCCACCTCCTCCAGCTGCCCCCTGAACGCCTGAGCCATGGCCTCCTGCAACCACTGCCGCCGCTGGGAGCGGGGAGAGAGGGGGTCAGCGCCCGGCCCCAACCCAAACCTCCCGAAGCCAGAGGCAGAACCCAGGAAGTCTGGCTCCAGCCCCTGCTACTCTAACCACCAGGCCTCACTGCGCTCCCACAGCCAGGGAGAAACCCAGAAACCCCCGTCCTCTGCTCTAACCACTAGCCCCCACCCCCCTCCCAGAAGCAGGAGAGGAGTCAGGGGTCCTGGCGGCCACACAGCACAGCCGGGCACCTCGTCAGACATGGGCTCCAACTGGCTGGGCTCGTTGCCGGCGGTGATGGCCATCTGCAGCAGCCCCTGCAGGTTCCGCGGGTGCTCGCGTGGCGGCTGGTTCCCCCCGGCGCCCCCTTCGGCCATGGCTGGGGCGGTGCAGGGCCAGAGACCAGGCCCCCTGCAGAGAAAGGCGCAGACAACAGGAGTCAGCAGCGGAGCTGGGGAGAGAACCCAGAAGAGGCCAGCAGCCTCCCCTCCAGCTCTACTCACTAGACCCCACTCCCCTCCCAGAGCCAAAGGGAGCCCTGGCGCCCAGCTGTAACCCCAAAGCTGCGCCTTCCTCACCTAGGTCTGGGCGTCCTGGCGTTATCAGACGCGGTGTCCGCGCACGGGGGGGGGGGGGGGGGGGGGGTATCACCGATCTCCGGCTCCCACCGCTGACACCAAGAGAGGGGTCGCTGGGCGGAGGCAAAGAACCTAGATCAGCAGGCGGGGGGGGGGGGGGTCAGCCAGGCTGAGAGTCACAGGGTATGGAGGGTGGCGGGGGATGGTGCTCTCAGCTTCCCTCCCATCCCCCATTCAACAGCTCCCAAAGCAGACACACACCCCTTCCTGGGGCGTAGGGGGTCACTCGCGGCTCTCCCCCAGCCACCCCTCCTCCCACTGCCCCCCAACACCCCGCCCCACCCCCCTCCCAGCCCCTCCCCCCACTGCCCCTCCCCCCCCTGCCTCTGCCCCGACACCCCTCCATTCACTGCCCCTCCCCCACTGCCTCTGCCCCAACACCCCGCCCCACCCCCCTCCCACTGCCCCTCCCCCCACTGCCCCTCCCCCCACTGCCTCTGCCCCCGACACCCCGCCCCCTCCCCCTCCATTCACTGCCCCTCCCCCACTGCCTCTGCCCCCGACACCCCGCCCCCTCCCCCTCCATTCACTGCCCCTCCCCCACTGCCTCTGCCCCCGACACCCCGCCCCATCCCCCTCCATTCACTGCCCCTCCCCCACTGCCTCTGCCCCCGACACCCCGCCCCTCCCCCGCTCTCACCCCCTACCGCGCCCCGCGCTCCCCACTCCCAGCCCTGGGCGCCGCCATCTTGGCCGGACGTGACGTTTCAGCCAAAAAGGGGGCGGGGCAGCGAGGGTGGGACGCGGGCGGGGCGACCCCTGCTGGCGGGAGCGGAGAGCTGGGCGGGAGGGGGCGGGGCCTGGGGGCTGGGGGTGGGGCGCTGGGGGGGGCGGGGCGGGTTTGCCAGCAGGCGACTGGGGGGCTGCGGGGCCCCTCTGGGGGCGTGGGAAGGACATTTCTGTCCTAAGTCGCTATGCCCTGGGCCTGCCTCGGTTTCCCCCGACTCCGCGTGGCTGCCTGGGGATGGGGGAGGGTCACAGCGGCGGGGGAGCTGGAGCCCTGGGGGGCCGGGGCCACCTGGGGCGCAGCGAATGGGACAGAAAAGGCCCCAGAACAACTGGAGGCTCCGGAGGGACAAGGGGGCAACCCAGGGACAATTCACCCCCAAGCGGGGGCTCTCCGGCTCTGCAGGGGGCAAGGGGCCAGGGCAAGACCTGGCCAGTGGGGAGACAGGAGGGCGGACAGAGACGCCGGGATGGGGCCTGTGACCCCCAGGATGTCATGAGCTCCCCCAGGCATCTGGCTCGGCCAGCCCCACTGAGCAGAGCAGGGGGGCAGACGCCCAGGGCTCAGGCTTGGAGGCGGGCAGGCTGCAGGGCCCGGCCCCGATGGGAGAGGGTGGGGGTCTGGCGCACCAGTTTTCAAGGGGCTGTTTAAAAGCCAATGCACAGCCCTGGTCCTGGTCAGGGAGATGGTGGGGGCGGGATTGGGCAGGGGAGAAGTGGGAGGGCTGGTTTGGTGGAGGGATGGGGACAGGGGTACAGGGCAGGGAGAACGGATAGGCTGTGGGAGGGTGAATGGGGGGATGCAGTGGGGTTGGATTGGGCAGCAGGGGGCTGGGGTTGCGGGGGGGGGAATATTTTGCAGGGGATCCAGGGGAGGTTTGCTGGGGGGAGGGTTCAGGCGGCTGTGGGGGACCTAGGGGGAGGAGCAAGGCAGCGACTCATCCCCAACCCCCCACAGTGGAACAAAGCCACCTGCTAAGGCAATTTCAGCCTGCGGTTTGAAAGCCGCTCCTCCCCCCCCCCCCACTTTCCAAACTCCAGCTGGGTCCCTCCCCCTCCCCGGCACCTCCCAGAGCCAGCGCTGGCCCCAGCCTGGTGTTGGAAACAATCGGGGGTCATGACGCCGATCCCCAGTGCCAGCCTGACGTGGCACAGAGGTTAGGAAGTGAGGGGCCTGGAGCTGGAGAAAGATGGAGGCCAAGGGGGTCCGGGTTAGGGTTAGGGATGGCTCCTGGATCTTGGCTCCCAGGGGTAAAGGGAAAGTTTGTGGCCGGCACGGCTGGGCTGGAAGGAATCGGGGCCGAGGTGGAACCGAAGCTGCCTGTGTCTGACAAGAGCCTGAGCCGGCCGGTCCTGGGGGGGGGGGGGTGAACGGCCCGGAGTGTCACAGACACAGATCGAGGGGGGAGACTTGGAGTTTGTGGCTCAGCACTGGAGCCAAGCTCTGAGGATTCGAGATCGGGAAGAGCCAGCAGGGAGGGGGGCAGGTCCTCCCCCTCCATGAGGGACCAGCCAGGATGCCGGGCTTGATGGGCCCGGCCTCATATGGCCTCTGCCACTAACGGCCAAGCGGGCAGAGCCACGGAGGGGTGGAGGTTCTCCGAGGGAGAATCCAGGGGTCCCCAGGGCACCCCCGCAGCTGAATGGCCTCGCCCCAGATGTGCTGGGAGGGGAGCACATGCCGGCTCACACTAAGGGAGTCCTAGAGCGCCCAGGTGAGAGCCGGAGCACCCCCTCCCCCATCTATCCCTCCATCCCCACACAGCCCCCCTGTCTCCCCATGCACCCTCCATCTATCCCTCCATCTCCCCCAAACCCCTCCCCCTCCCTGTCTCCCCATGCACCCCATCTATCCCTACACAGCCCCCTGTCTCCCCATGTACCCCCATCTATCCCTCCATCCCTACACAGCTCCCCGTCTCCCCCCGTACCCCCCATCTACCCCTTCATTCCCACCCCCCTGTCTCCCCACGCACTCCCATTTATCCCCCTCCCCCATCCCCACACACCCCCATCTATCCCTCCATCCCCCCACACCCTCCCCCTCCCTGTCTCCCCACACACCCCCATCTATCCCTCCATCCCCCCACACCCTCCCGCACCCTCCATCTATCCCTCCATCCCCATACAGCCCTCCCCTTCCCTGTCTCCCCATGCACCCCCCATCTAACCCTCCATCCCCACATATCTCACCCTCCCGTCTCCCCACGCACTCCTCCCCAGCTATCTACTTCTTATCTTCTCCCCCTGCCCCGAATCTCCCACACAACCAGAGTTGGCTGTCAGAGCGAGCGGGCCCAGGGGGGTGGGGAATGGGGCCCAGGGCCTTTCCCCTCCAGGGGGCGCTGGCTCCGATCTGCCCCCGGGGTGACCATTGACTGGTTGGCTAGGGTGATGCTGCCTGAAGGGGGCTTTGACTCCCCCCCTCAGCCACAGAGGGTCTCATGGGGCGGGTGGGGGATGGGTGGCTGAGAGGTGGGGTTGGGGCAGGGGATGGGGGATGCGGGGGCTATGCTGGGCAGCGCCCAGTGTTGTTCCATATCTGGGGCGGGGTCAGACACATGGACACACACTGTGTGTGTGACTGTCTCTGAGCAGCAGGTCTCGCACACACACTGCCACACGCACAATCACACCCAGGCAATCAGTCACAGTCCCCTGTGCTCGAATCCGCCCCTCCCCCACAGGTCTCAGGCGCATACACAGTGGCACACACAGAATCACAATACACATGCACAATGACACACGCGCGCGACAATCACAGCCTCGATTTCACAATTAGCAAGCCATATGAACACAGACTCCGTGAACCGCAACTCCGTTGTTACAACCCCCCAGTTACACAACCGCACGTACACAGCCACAATTACCCACACAACAATCACACTCACACAATTTCCCAGCCACAGAATCACAGAAACCATCACACATTACCATTACACACTACAATCACAACCACAATCACACAATCGCAATTGCACAACTATCGAGCTATACAATCACACACACAATTACACACACACACACACCACAACCACACAATGACAGCCATGATCACTGCATTATAGTTATACAATCACAGAGCGAATTACACTTACCACAGTCACAATAATTCACATTCACACAAGTAGCCACATGATCACAGGCTCAATCACCCAGTTACAGCCATACAATCATACAACCATCACACAATCCCAAACGTATACATCTGACAATCAGTCCTAGCCACAACACACTAGTACAGCCATACAATCACAGCCATACACCTACAACAATCACACAATTACAGCCACATGCCCACAACAATCAGGCACTCACAGTCACACACACTCCAATTACACAATCTCAGCCATACATACAACAACAATCATACAATCACAGTCACACAACAATCACAGCCACATGCACACAACAATCATGCAATCACAGAGCACTCAGTCACATGCACACAACAATTGCACAATCGTAGTCATGCACACAATAATCACATGATCACACTCATGCAGCAATCACACCACCATACTCACACAACAGTCACACTTTCACACAAAAATCACAGCCACACTCACACAACAATCACACACTTTTACACAACAATCATGCAACCACAGTCTCACAATCACAGCCACACACACACAATCACATTTTCATACGACAGTCTCACAACCACAGCCGCATGCACACAACAATCACACACGTTCACACGACAATCACAGCCGCACGCACACAAGCACACATGTTCACACAATCATACAACCACAAACAATCACACACATTCACATGACAATCACAGCCGCACACACACAACAGGCACACACATTCACACAACAAACATACAATCACACAACAAGCACACACATTCACACGACAATCACAGCCGCACGCATAGAACAAGCACACACGTTCACACAGCAATCATACAACCACGCAGCACTCTCACACGTTCACATGACAATCACAGCCACAAGCACCAACAAGCACACACGTTCACTGGACAGTCTCAGAACAACAGCTGCATGCACAGAACAATCACACACATTCACACAACAATCATACAACCACACAACACTCACACACGTTCACAGGACAATCACAGCCGCACGCACACAACAATCATACAACCACACAACACTCACACACGTTCACACAATCACAGCCGCACGCACCGACAAGCACACACGTTCACACAACAGTCAGACAACCACACAGCACTCTCACACGTTCACACGACAATCAGACAACCACACAGCACTCTCACACGTTCACACAACAATCATTCAACCACACAACACTCACACGTTCACAGGACAATCAGACAACCACACAGCACTCTCACACGTTCACACGACAATCAGACAACCACACAGCACTCTCACACGTTCACAGGACAATCAGACAACCACACAACACTCACACGTTCACACGACAATCAGACAACCACAGCCGCACGCACACCCGACAGCCAGTCCCGGCCCCCCCCTCCCCCCCGCGCGGCGGGCCGGTTCACCCCGCCGCTGGCTGTCACCCGGTGCCCGGATGCTGCGGCGGGGGGCGGGGGAGCGCAGGGACGAGCATCCTCCAGCAGCCGCCGCAGCATCCCCGGCCGAGGGGCGGCCCCGCACCATGCTGCTCCCCGGGCTCTGAGCCCCCCGCCCCCCGGCCTGCGCCTATTGTTCCCGGCCGGGGAGGGGATCGCGGCGCGGTGGGGGGGGCCCGGCGGCAGACAAAGGGGGCCCGGCCGTCATGTCCGGCGGCAAGGAGCCGGGGGGGCACCCCTCGGGCCCGGCCCCCCAGCACGCCCAGTACGTGGGGCCCTACCGGCTGGAGAAGACGCTGGGCAAAGGCCAGACGGGTGAGTCTGCGGCCCCGGCCCCCCACCCCTGCGGTCCCCGGGCCGGAGCCCCCGCCCCACACCGGGAGGGTGGGCGCCAAGGCGCAGTCCCGCCCCTCCCCCATTCCGTGGGTGAGAGCCCCCACCCCACCCCGGGAGGGTGGGCCCCAAGGCGCAGTCCCGCTCCTCCCCCCATTCCGTGGGTCAGAGCCCCCACCCCGCCCCGGGGGGATGGGCCCCAAGGCGCAGTCCCGCCCCTCCCCCATTCTATGGGTCGGAGCCCCCACCCCACGCTGGGGGTTGGGCTCCAAGGCGCAGTCCTGCCCCTCCCCCCATTCCCTGGGTCATAGCCCCTGTCCAGACATGGGGGGGATGGGCCCCAATACACAGTCCGGCCCCTCCCCCCGTTCTCTGGGTAGACCCCTGCCCCACACTGGGAGGTGGGACCCAAGGTGCAGTCCTGCTCCTCCCCCCATTCCCTGGGTCAGAGCCCCCATCCCACACTGGGAGGGCTAGATCCCTGCCCCAGTACCTAGGGTGATGCACCCCAATAAATGTTCCAGCCCCATCCCCCACGTCCTGCTTAGATCCACTGCCCCAGCACCAGGGGGATGGACGCCAGAACTACTTCAGCATAGCTCACCCGCCCAGAGGCCAGGGGGATGGGCGCAGTGTAAAGACTGCTGGTAAAATCCCCCCCCCCCCCACACACACTGTTCCAGGCTCCCGCCCAGCTGGACCATGCTCCAAGGGATCCCGAGGTGCATGGGCAGCAGGAGGGGGTTTAATATCCCCCATGAGTGGGGCTGGGCGAGTTTGGGGTCAGCAGTGCCAGGGGTGTAGCGGCAGGTGCTGAGGGATTGCGGCGGGGGGGGGGGTTCAGTGGAGCTATGGGTTTGGGGGGGTCAGGGCTGTGGAGTCATGGGGTGGAGGTCAACTCAGCTACGGGTGTGGGGGTCAGAAGAGCCAAGATCTTGTCGGGGGGGGGCGATGGACTTGTTGGATTTGGGAGAGAGGGAAGTCAGTGCAGCCATGGTGTCGGGGGGGGGGGGGCAGGGGGGGCTGTGGGGGTGTCCCTGGTACTGTGGGTTTGGGGGTCAGTGCAGCCATGGGGGCTAGGGTGGGGGCTGTACCTTTCCTGGGTAGTGGGGGTTGGGAATCAGTTTCCCAAGAGCTCTGTGCATGGGGGGGGGGGCTCAGGAGCAGCCCCAGGAGTGGCGGGGGATCCCCAGCTGGGGGGGGGGGGGCGTCTGTTTGTTTCACTGCTACTCCTGGGAGCCTGATCAGTTTCACCTCTGGGCATTGGGGCGGGATGGGGGGGGCTGGAAGGACCCACTGCAGCCAGCGTAGGGGTGTGAGGGAAGATCCCTGGGCAGAGGACAGGTGTGTGTGTGTGGGGGGATCTCTGTGGGAGGGTGTCTGCTGCAGGGAGCCGAGTAGCAGGGAGACACCCAGCCCGTTACATTCCTCGCCAGCAGCCGGAACCCCCCCCCCCGACCGCCTTGTGCCGAGGGGGGGATTAGAAATACCAGGGGTCACTGGGATGTGGGGCAACCCCCCCCCCCCCGCTCTCATTCCTGGGTCATGCTGGGGGAGGGGGTTATATCTCTGCACCGACCGGTTCAAGGTGGGGGGGGATGGAGCAATTTTTTGCTCCCTGCTTTTGCTGCAGTGCCGGCCTGTGGGAACCGCGGGAGACTGGCGCGGGGGGGGGGGGGGGGGGGGAAGCTCGAGGAAATCCCGCTGGAGGGGGAGGGGAATTGGTGCAAATCTCCCAGCCTTCCTTGGCTCGCACCCCGCCTTTCGGGGGTGCCCAGGGGAGGTGCCGATGTCTGTGGGAGGGGGCAGAGCTGACGGTGGATCTGACGCTCGGGGTCTAGCCCCCTGGTGGAGGCAGAAAGCCCCAAAGATGGAGGGAAGCTATTTTAATGCAGTGGTGGGGGGGGGGGGATCCGGCCTAGAAACACCCCCCCCCACACACACACACACATGCACCGTGGCTGCTGTGCATTTAAAGTGGCAGGCTGGACAGAGGAACGCTCCATCTGGGCACCTGTTGGGGAAGGGCCCCCTTAGCCCCCTACGTGGGGGGCCTGTCAGATCTTGGCCCCCTACATGGGGGGAGGTCTGTCTCTCTGCCCCCACCCCCGCCAACTGGGGTCCTGCCCCCATGCAGCACACAGTGCGAATCCGCACCAGGGCAGCTGGTTTGTGTAGGGCCTACGGAAATGGGGTTTCTTTACTCCAGGGTGCGGAGCAGGAGGTGCAGGACCGCAGGGCCGGGGCTGTAATCCCAGCTGTGCCTATGGGGGCCGCATCGCTCTCTGACTCGGTTTCCCCTTCTCGCAAACAGGGGCGGTAGCTCCTGCCTGGGGGAGCGATTGAGAGCAGGGAGGGCCGAGGTTAAGGGGGGGTGGGCTGAGAAATCTGCCACTGGCTCCCTGGGAGTCCCTGGGTGAGTCCCTGAATAGCTCCCTGCCTCAGTTTCCCCCATCCTCCCTCTGTCTAGTTCAGTTGTTACTTCTCCGAGGCGGAGGCTGCCTCTAGCTTTGCGTCTGCGCACTGATGGGGCCTGTCTGGGTCAGGGGCCTGTACAGTGACAGGGGGGGGCGCAATCTGTGGGGACGGAGGAAGGGGGTGGGGAGAAGGTGGGGGGATGGAGGTGGCCAGCCAATGAGGGTCAAACGCTGGAGGAACACAACACCCGGCGAGGGCCAGGTGGGCCCCTGGCCAGACAGACACACGGACCCATGGTGCAGGCTCTCCTGGGACAGGGCTCGTGCCGAGGACGTGGGTTCACTTGGGGTCCTGGCTTGGGGGGGGAGGGGAGCTTCCCCTCCCCCATCCTGACCCACATTGGGCACCACAGACATGGGCCCGGCGGGAGCCTCAGCTGGTGGATCTGTCGCGGGCCCTGCTAGCAGCCCGAGGGGAATCTCTCCTGGGGCTCTGTGCTCCTGCCCCTTGGGGGGTTTGGCTCCAGACTCAGGCCGGCCGCCTGGTTTTGTTCCAACCCGCTGATCTCAGACAGCCCGGCCTGGGGACCCAGGACTGCTCCCCGTGTCTCTCTGGCTGCCCCCCGTCCTGCTCCCCCCAGCCCAGGGGGGTTGCGTGGGGCAGTTTGGCTGGGGCTCTGTCCCCCGCTGTGACCCCCGTGGTCCTGCGTCGCCTGCCTGGTGGAAATGGAGCGGATCTCTTGGAGGAACTCCACCGAGCTGCCCGCTAGAAAGAATTGCTCCCCACGTGGGAACCTCGAGCCGGGGATCCGTCCCCCAAACCGTCTCCACTCAGCTAGGCAGCCGGCACTCCTGGTGTCTCTTGTGCTGCGGGGGGGGGGGGGGTTTCCTCGGTCCCCCCCGCCCCGGCTGCGATTGAGCCACGTTCCCCTGAAACCGCAGGATTCCTGCGGCCTCCCCCCGGGCGGCACAGGCACAGGCAGGTGCGGACCCAGACACACTAACTTGGGGGTGAGGATTGAGAACAGAGGTCGAGGGGATCCAAGGGCGTCTCCCTGATTCCGGATGCTGGGCGGGGACGCCAGTTGTTGGAGCGTTTGGGGCCAGGGTGGCGGGCGGAGGGCGGGGCCGGGGGGGCGGGGCGGAGGGCAGGGCCGGGGGGGCGGGCGGAGGGCAGGGCCGGGGTGGCGGGCGGAGGGCAGGGCCGGGGTGGCGGGCGGAGGGCAGGGCCGGGGGGGCGGGCGGAGGGCAGGGCCGGGGGGGCGGGCGGAGGGCAGGGCCGGGGGGGCGGGCGGAGGGCAGGGCCGGGGGGGCGGGCGGAGGGCAGGGCTGGGGGGGCGGGCGGAGGGCGGGGCGGGGGGGCGGGCGGAGGGCGGGGCCGGGGGGCGGGCGGAGGGCGGGGCCGGGGGGGCGTTGGATCATGGAACAGGGGGGCGGGGGTGGAAAGAGACAGAGTCGGAGGAATTAATTTCTTCCTCCTCCCAGTCAGTTTCATTTTCTGGGACCTGCCTTCCTCCAGGTCGCTGGCCAGCTGCTTTGGGCAGGGCCCGTGTATCGCCGTGTGTCTGTGCAGCGCCCGCTCTCGGCTGGGGGGGTCCGTGCAGCGCCCGCTCTCGGCTGGGGGGGATCTGTGCTGCGCCCGCTCTCGGCTGGGGGGGTCTGTGCTGCGCCCGCTCTCGGCTGGGGGGGTCCGTGCAGCGCCCGCTCTCGGCTGGGGGGGTCTGTGCAGCGCCCGCTCTCGGCTGGGGGGGTCTGTGCAGCGCCCGCTCTCGGCTGGGGGGGATCTGTGCTGCGCCCGCTCTCGGCTGGGGGGGTCTGTGCTGCGCCCGCTCTCGGCTGGGGGGGTCCGTGCAGCGCCCGCTCTCGGCTGGGGGGGATCTGTGCTGCGCCCGCTCTCGGCTGGGGGGGTCTGTGCAGCGCCCGCTCTCGGCTGGGGGGGTCCGTGCAGCGCCCGCTCTCGGCTGGGGGGGTCCGTGCAGCGCCCGCTCTCGGCTGGGGGGGTCTGTGCAGCGCCCGCTCTCGGCTGGGGGGGTCCGTGCAGCGCCCGCTCTCGGCTGGGGGGGTCCGTGCAGCGCCCGCTCTCGGCTGGGGGGGTCTGTGCAGCGCCCGCTCTCGGCTGGGGGGGTCTGTGCAGCGCCCGCTCTCGGCTGGGGGGGATCTGTGCTGCGCCCGCTCTCGGCTGGGGGGCGTCTGTGCTGCGCCCGCTCTCGGCTGGGGGGGTCCGTGCAGCGCCCGCTCTCGGCTGGGGGGGTCCGTGCAGCGCCCGCTCTCGGCTGGGGGGGTCCGTGCAGCGCCCGCTCTCGGCTGGGGGGGTCCGTGCAGCGCCCGCTCTCGGCTGGGGGGGTCCGTGCAGCGCCCGCTCTCGGCTGGGGGGGTCTGTGCAGCGCCCGCACTCGGCTGGGGGGGGGTCTGTGCTGCGCCCGCTCTCGGCTGGGGGGGTCTGTGCAGCGCCCGCTCTCGGCTGGGGGGGATCTGTGCTGCGCCCGCTCTCGGCTGGGGGGGATCTGTGCAGCGCCCGCTCTCGGCTGGGGGGGATCTGTGCTGCGCCCGCTCTCGGCTGGGGGGGTCTGTGCAGCGCCCGCTCTCGGCTGGGGGGGGGGGGGGGTCTGTGCAGCGCCCGCTCTCGGCTGGGGGGGTCTGTGCAGCACCCACTCTCGGCTGGGGGAGTCCGTGCAGCGCCCGCCCTCGGCTGGGGGGGGGGTCTGTGCAGCGCCCGCTCTCGGCTGGGGGGGGGGTCTGTGCAGCGCCCGCTCTCGGCTGGGGGGTCCGTGCAGCGCCCGCTCTTGTCTGGGGGGGGTCTGTGCAGCGCCCGCTCTCGGCTGGGGGGGTCTGTGCAGCGCCCGCTCTTGTCTGGGGGGGGTCTGTGCAGCGCCCGCTCTCGGCTGGGGGGGGGGGTCTGTGCAGCGCCCGCTCTTGTCTGGGGGGGTCTGTGCTGCGCCCGTTCTCGGCTTGGGGGGGGTCCGTGCTGCGCCCGCTCTCGGCTGGGGGGGGGTCTCTGTGCAGCGTCCAGCGCAAGAGGAGCCCCGTGCCGCAGCTGGGGGGCGCGCAGGGGGCTCAGTAGGGGCTGGGACCGAGTGGGGTATTGCGTTCGCTTTGTGTGCTCCACGCTAGTTCTGCTCTCCTGGAGTAACCCCGGTGGGTGCCTCAGTTTCCCTGGGCACCGCACCAATAGCAAGAGGGGGATGGGAATGTTGTGGCTGATGCTCTCTGTAGCCTGAGCCTGGGGGGGGCCCTTCTCCCCCCAAGCCGGGCTGTCCTGGCTGCTCCCGGTCTCTGTTCCGCTGTGTCCCTGGGAACCAATAGCCCTTGTTCTCCCTGCCGGCTGGGAGTCCGCTCTGGCTTCAGGTGGGGGTGCCAGGCCTGGGACATCTTGGTGATAGGAGCGCCGTGAGGCAGGGGTGTATGGGATGGCCATGCAGGGCCAGCGGGGGACACTGTGCTGTACAGGGTGTATGTGCCAGGGCCAGCAGGGGGCGCTCTGCTATAGGGGGTGTATGTGCCAGGGCCAGCAGGGGGCGCTGTGCTGTAGGGGGTGTATGTGCCAGGGCCAGCAGGGGGCGCTCTGCTATAGGGGGTGTATGTGCCAGGGCCAGCAGGGGTCGCTGTGCTGTAGGGGTTCTATGTGCCAGCACCAGCAGGGGGCACTGTGCTGTAGGGGGGGGTGTATGGGGCAGGGCCAGAGGGGGCATTTGTGCTGTAAGGGGGTTTATAGAACAGGGGCAGAGGGGGTACTGTACTATAGGGGGCTTCTGGGGCAGGGCCAGCCGGGGGTGCTGTGCTGTAGGGGGTTTATGGGGCAGGGCCAGCTGGGGGCGCTGTGCTATAGCGGGACTATGGGGCAGAGTTAGCAGGGGGCACTGTGCCACAGCAGGTCTATGGGGCGCTGCGCTGACCCCTCTCCCCACCCAGGGCTGGTGAAACTGGGCGTTCACTGCATCACGGGGCAGAAAGTGGCCATCAAGATCGTGAATCGGGAGAAGCTGTCGGAGTCAGTGCTGATGAAGGTGAGGAGTGGTGGTGGTGGGCGGGGGGGGGGACTCTGGGGGCACCTGGAGCCCCTCCCCTTCCTGGATCCAGAGTCACCCTCGACCCCCCCCAACGTCCAGGAATGTGTGTGTTGTGGAGGGAGGGCAGCTGAGTTTGGAACGTGGGCTTGGGCGCCCCCACCCTGCTGCCCATCCCACCACCCCTCCCCCGACGCCCTGTGGCTGACTCGGTTTCCCTCCGCAGGTGGAGCGGGAAATCGCCATCCTGAAACTGATCGAGCACCCGCACGTGCTGAAGCTGCACGACGTCTACGAAAACAAGAAATATTTGTAGGTATTTGGAGACGCTCCCTGCCGTCCCCTCCCCCAGCCAGCCCCCCGCCCTGCCCTGCCCTGGGGCCAGTGCCTCTTGAGGTCTGCCCTTCAGGCGCACACCTGGCCCTGCAGCCCAGCAGGGGGTGCTCTGCCCTGCTGGGGGGAGGGGAGCGGGCGGAGTCCTGGGAGCTGTCTTCAGCCCTGGGCCATCCTTGATTGGCCGAGGAGATTGCCAACCGGCCAATCGGAGCCTGCGAGCCTGTGATTTTACTTCTAGAGGTAACTGCTCTGGAATGGGGGGCTCTAGAACCCAGGTCTAGAATGGGGGCGCCCTTCGGGCGACATGCTAGCTCCTCGCAGCAGCGGGCGGGTCTGCGTTCTAGATCGTGGTCCGGGGGAGGGGGCTGTCCCGTCCGTGAGGCTCTAGAGTTTGACTCTAGACTGAGGGCCTCGTGGCCCCGCTTTGCTCCTCTGGAGCGTGGTGTGGCGGGGGGCGCGTTTGCTGTTCCCGCCGGCGGTTCCGGGCTGAGCCCCGCCCTGTGCTTGGGTTCTAGGTCGTAGCTCTAGAACTGGGCTAGGCCGGGGCTTGCCCTGCAGGAGCTAGCCTGGACTACGGTCGGTTCTAGATCCCGGTCCCGGGGCCGGCTGGTTGCTTGGACGCTCTGTTTGGGAGGGCGGCTGTTTGCTTTGCCGAGGGGGGTGCTGCGTTCCCGGAGGGGAGGCTCTAGAACCCACAGGGCTTTGGCTTTCCAGAGCGCGCCTGCGTGAGGCAAGTGTGTGGGGGAGAACCGGCTGCCTCTCCCGAGCGGGAGGGTCCAGGACGGGGCTGGGGTTGCCCGGCTGGTCTAGCGGGGGCTGTTGGCTTTGCTGGCAGGTTTGCTCTGCGATCCCCCCCGCCCCCCGAAATACGATGGTCTGGCTTGTGGTTCTAGACTCAGGACCGCCCCGGCGGTTGGGGGTTCTAGACCCTGACTCTGGAACGGGCGTGTTTGTCTAGAACGGGGCTGGGGGGCTCTGAGAGAGACCTGGGAGTGGAACCCGCCCGTTCCAGGGCTCCAGCGAGGGTGCTGTGTGTGTCCGTCCGTCTGTGCTGTGTGTGTGTCTGTGTCTGTCTGTCCATGCTATGTGTGCGCGTCTGTCCATGCTGTGTGTGTCCGTCCATCCATCCATGCTCTGTGTGTCCATCTGGCCGTGCTGTGTGTCCGTCCGTCTATTCGTCCATGCTGTGTCCGTCCATGCTGTGTGTGTGTGTGTGCGTCCATCAACCCATGCGCTGTGTGTCCGTCCATCCGTCCATGCTGTGTCCGTCGTCTGTGCTGTGTGTGTGTGTGCGCGTCCATCAATCCATGTGCTGTGTGTCTGTCTGTCTGTCCATTCATGCTGTGTGTTTGTCCATGCCGCGCGTGTCCATGCACTCTGCGTGTGTGTGTCTGTCCATCCGTGTGTGTGTGTGTGTGTGTGTCCATGCTGTGTGTGTGTGTGTGTGTGTGTGTGTCTGTCCATCCATGCTGTGTGTGTGGGTCCATCTGTCTGTGCTCTGTGTGTGTGTGTGTGTGTGTCTGTCCATGCTGTGTGTGTGTGTGTGTCCATGCTGTGTGTGTGTGTGTGTGTGTGTGTCTGTCCATCCATGCTGTGTGTGTGGGTCCATCTGTCTGTGCTCTGTGTGTGTGTGTGTGTGTGTGTGATGCCAGGCAGTGACAGCTGGCTCCCCCCGGCCTGCCCACACAAACTGCCTTTGTCCTTGTGGCCTGTGACATAACCGGCTGATGTGACACACGGAGGCAAAGCCTGGCACAGCCCCCCCCAGCGCCCCCCCCTCTGGGGCCACGGACCCCTCCCAGGGCTGGCAGGGGGAGGAGCGGGCGCAGTGGTGTCAGGGGAGAGCTCTGATAGGTCGTGACCTTCCCCCCCATTGCCTCCTCTCCACTTAACCCTCCGCCCCCCTTTTGCCCCCCCCGGCCTGATCTTACTTCCCCTGCCCCCCCACCCCCTTCCCCCTGAGGCCCTCCCCTCCCCCGCTTCCCCTGCCCCTCCCCCGCCCCCTTGGCCTCGCCCCCCAGGTACCTGGTGCTGGAGCACGTCTCGGGCGGGGAGCTCTTCGACTACCTGGTGAAGAAGGGGCGACTCACCCCCAAAGAGGCTCGCAAGTTCTTCCGGCAGATCGTCTCCGCCCTGGACTTCTGCCACAGCTACTCCATCTGGTGAGACCCCCCGCGGCTCGGAGCCCCCCCCACCCCCCGGCTCGGGGCGCTTTCCTTGCTGGCAGCGGTCGTAGGGCTTTTATCTCCTTCCCTCACTGAGAGGGCAGGGGCATGGCCAGGGTCTCATCTCAGCCCCCTGCGTTCAATCCGGAGTCACCCCCGAGTCCAGTGGAGAGAGGGTTCCGATCTCAGCCCCTTGTGATCAATCCGGAGTCGCTCCTGTTCGCCCTGGGGCAGGGCTGGTTCCGATCTCAGCCCCTTGTGATCAATCCGGAGTCGCTCCTGTTCGCCCTGGGCAGGGCTGGTTCCGATCTCAGCCCCGTGGGTTCAATCCGGAGTCACTCCTGTTTGCCCTGGGGCAGGGCTGGTTCCAATCTCAGCCCCTTGTGATCAATCTGGAGTCACTCCTGTTCGCCCTGGGCAGGGCTGGTTCCGATCTCAGCCCCGTGGGTTAAATCCGGGTCGCTCCTGTTGGCCCTGGGCAGGGCTGGTTCCAATCTCAGCCCCTTGTGATCAATCCGGAGTCGCTCCTGTTTGCCCTGGGCAGGGCTGGTTCCGATCTCAGCCCCGTGGGTTCAATCCGGAGTCGCTCCTGTTTGCCCTGGGGCAGGGCTGGTTCCGATCTCAGCCCCTTGTGATCAATCTGGAGTCACTCCTGTTCGCCCTGGGCAGGGCTGGTTCCGATCTCAGCCCCGTGGGTTCAATCCGGAGTCGCTCCTGTTCGCCCTGGGGCAGGGCTGGTTCCGATCTCAGCCCCGTGGGTTCAATCCGGAGTCGCTCCTGTTCGCCCTGGGCAGGGCTGGTTCCGATCTCAGCCCCGTGGGTTCAATCCGGAGTCGCTCCTGTTCGCCCTGGGGCAGGGCTGGTTCCGATCTCAGCCCCGTGGGTTCACTCCGGAGTCGCTCCTGTTCGCCCTGGGCAGGGCTGGTTCCGATCTCAGCCCCGTGGGTTCAATCCGGAGTCGCTCCTGTTCGCCCTGGGGCAGGGCTGGTTCCGATCTCAGCCCCTTGTGATCAATCCGGAGTCGCTCCTGTTCGCCCTGGGGCAGGGCTGGTTCCGATCTCAGCCCCTTGTGATCAATCCGGAGTCGCTCCTGTTCGCCCTGGGCAGGGCTGGTTCCGATCTCAGCCCCTTGTGATCAATCCGGAGTCGCTCCTGTTCGCCCTGGGCAGGGCTGGTTCCGATCTCAGCCCCTTGTGATCAATCCGGAGTCGCTCCTGTTCGCCCTGGGGCAGGGCTGGTTCCGATCTCAGCCCCTTGTGATCAATCCGGAGTCGCTCCTGTTGGCCCTGGGCAGGGCTGGTTCTGATCTCAGCCCCTTGTGATCAATCCGGAGTCGCTCCTGTTCGCCCTGGGCAGGGCTGGTTCCGATCTCAGCCCCGTGGGTTCACTCCGGAGTCGCTCCTGTTCGCCCTGGGCAGGGCTGGTTCCGATCTCAGCCCCGTGGGTTCAATCCGGAGTCGCTCCTGTTGGCCCTGGGCAGGGCTGGTTCCGATCTCAGCCCCTTGTGATCAATCCGGAGTGGCTCCTGTTCGCCCTGGGCAGGGCTGGTTCCGATCTCAGCCCCTTGTGATCAATCCGGAGTGGCTCCTGTTCGCCCCGGGGCAGGGCTGGTTCCGATCTCAGCCCCTTGTGATCAATCCGGAGTCGCTCCTGTTCGCCCTGGGCAGGGCTGGTTCCGATCTCAGCCCCTTGTGATCAATCCGGAGTGGCTCCTGTTCGCCCTGGGCAGGGCTGGTTCTGATCGCAGCCCCGTGGGTTCAATCCGGAGTCGCTCCTGTTGGCCCTGGGCAGGGCTGGTTCCGATCTCAGCCCCTTGTGATCAATCCGGAGTGGCTCCTGTTCGCCCTGGGCAGGGCTGGTTCCGATCTCAGCCCCGTGGGTTCACTCCGGAGTCGCTCCTGTTCGCCCTGGGCAGGGCTGGTCCCGATCTCAGCCCCTTGTGATCAATCCGGAGTCGCTCCTGTTCGCCCTGGGGCAGGGCTGGTTCCGATCTCAGCCCCCCTGGGTTTCTAACCCCCCTCTCCCCACATTGCAGCCACCGGGACCTGAAGCCGGAAAACCTGCTGCTGGACGAGAAGAACAACATCCGCATCGCGGACTTCGGGATGGCGTCCCTGCAGGTCGGGGCCAGCCTGCTGGAGACCAGCTGTGGGTGAGCCCCGCAGGGCGGGGGGCCGGCGGGGCCGGGGGCCGAGAGCCACGGGGACCCGGGGGTCTGGCCAGCAGGGAGCAGGGACTGCCGGGGGCGCTGTCTCCCACAGAGCCCCCATCCCTGCCCCGGCTGGGGGTGGGGTGTCTCTGGGGGGTGGGGCGGGGGGTCCGGGCCTGTGTGACTCAGCCGCCCCCCTCGGGACTGAGCCTCCTTTTCACTCCGTCTCTCCCTCTGTCTGTCTGTCTGTCTCTCTCTCTCTTGCTCCCCCCATTGCTGGCCCCCCAGCTCTCCCCACTATGCATGTCCCGAGGTGATCAAGGTAAGTCCATGGAGTCCCGTCCCTCTCCCTGCCCCACACGCCAGCCCCACGGCCCATTGGCCCCCATATCCTGCCCCCTCTGTGCCCCGCACACCAGCCCCATGGCCCATTGGCCCCCATATCCTGCCCCCTCCATGCCCCACATGCCAAAACCCATGGCCCATTGGCCCCCCATCCTGCCCCATGGCCCATTGGCCCGCATATCCTGCCCCCTCCCTGCCCCACACGCCAGCCCCACGGCCCATTGGCCCCCATATCCTGCCCCCTCCCTGCCCCACACGCCAGCCCCACGCCCCATTGGCCCCCATATCCTGCCTCCTCCCTGCCCCACATGCCAGCCCCATGGCCCTTTGGCCCACATATCCTGCCCCATGCCGGCCCCATGGCCCATCGGCCCCTATACCTGTCCCCTCCCAGCCCCACGCATCAGCCCACCTGCCAGCCCCATGGCCCATCATTCCCCTGGCCCCCACCCCCTGTTCCACATGTCTGCCCCATGCCCATTGGCCCCATATCCCGACCCCTCCCAGCCCCACACACCAGCCCCATCGTTCATTGACCCCGGTGTCCGGCCCCATAGTCCTCGGAATCCCATATCCTGCCGCCTCCCAGCTCAGCCCCACGGCCCATGGAGCTCGGTGCCTGGGGGCTGCGGATGCTGGCTTGCGGGGAAGGGACGGACGGATGTTCGTGGGGTCTCCAGGCACTGGGGATGGCAGCCGGTGCCGAGTGCTGCCAGGGCAGTGGGGGGTACGGGGCAGGGGGGGAGTTTCCCTCCAGGAGGGTGGGGTGAGGGCGGGGTTCTTTCCCTGGGAGGGGGCCAGGCTGTGGGTCCCTCCTCCCCCTCCCCCTCTGTTCCCAACCTGTCCCCTCCCCCTCGTCTTGGGGCCTGTGGTCCTGCGTGTTTGGGGGGGGGGTTGGGTTCCCAGGGAGGGACAGGGCTGGGGGCGGAGTCTGGGCCCTGGGAGGGTGGGGGCGCATCTCGGGGGGAGGGGCGGGGGGGCGTCCCTGGGGAGCCCCCTGCCCGTGCCAACCCCGTGTCTGTGCCGCGCAGGGCGAGAAATACGACGGGCGCCGGGCGGACATGTGGAGCTGCGGGGTGATCCTCTTCGCCCTGCTGGTGGTGAGTGGCCCCCGCCCCCGCCCCCCGCCCAACCCCAGCTCCGCTGCAGCCTGAGCCCCGGGTCCCTGCCCCACCCCCTCACTGCCAGCGCCCCCAGTCCCCCTGCACCTCCACCTCCGACCCCCCTATTGCCGCCCGGGCCCATCGCTGAGTCCCCGGACACCCCTGAAACCAGCCTCCTGCGCCCCCAGACCCCACTGTACCCCCGTTCCCAGAACCCCTCCACCCTGCACCCCATCCCCCACCCCAGACCTCCAGACCCCACCCCATCCTCCATCACCTTTCCACCCCGAACCCCAGCCCCGTATCCCATCCCCCCCCCCTAGAGCCCCTCCACCCCTGCCCCTTTGGCTCCCCACTGCCCCTAGGTCTGGGGGCTCCTACCCCGGGTGGGGTCTCAGGGTGCCCCCCGCTGAGGCACGTCTCCCCACTGGCCTGCAGGGGGCGCTGCCCTTCGACGACGACAACCTGCGCCAGCTGCTGGAGAAGGTGAAACGCGGCGTCTTCCACATGCCCCACTTCATCCCCCCCGACTGCCAGAGCCTCCTGCGCGGCATGATCGAGGTGGAGCCCGACAAGCGGCTCAGCGTGAGTCTGCCGGGTGGGGGCAGTTGTGGGGGGTGGGGGTAGTTGTGAGGGAGTGGGGGGGCGGGGGCAGTTGTGGGGGGTGGGGGTAGTTGTGGGGGAGTGGGGGGGGCGGGGGCAGTTGTGGGGGGCGGGGGTAGTTGTGGGGGAGTGGGGGGGTGGGGGTAGTTGTGGGGGGTGGGGGTAGTTGTGGGGGAGTGGGGGGGCGGGGGCAGTTGTGGGGGGCGGGGGTAGTTGTGGGGGAGTGGGGGGGCGGGGCAGTTGTGGGGGGTGGGGGTAGTTGTGGGGGAGTGGGGGGGCGGGGGCAGTTGTGGGGGGTGGGGGTAGTTGTGGGGGAGTGGGGGGGCGGGGCAGTTGTGGGGGGCGGGGGGGGGCGGGGGGGTAGTTGTGGGGGACTGGGGGGGCTGGGGGCAGTTGTGGGGGGTGGGGGTAGTTGTGGGGGAGTGGGGGGGCGGGGGCAGTTGTGGGGGGCGGGGGTAGTTGTGGGGGAGTGGGGGGGCTGGGGGCAGTTGTGGGGGGTGGGGGTAGTTGTGGGGGAGTGGGGGGGCGGGGGCAGTTGTGGGGGGTGGGGGTAGTTGTGGGGGAGTGGGGGGGCTGGGGGCAGTTGTGGGGGGCGGGGGCAGTTGTGGGGGCGCAGGGAGTGGCTGGGGGTAGTTGTGGGGGGACAGGGGGCTGGAGCAGGTGTGGGGGCCGTGCCCGGCGGGCTAATTCAGCTGCCATCTCCTCTCCTAGCTGGAGCAGATCCAGAAGCACCCCTGGTTCCTGTGAGTATCCCACGCAGCCAGCCCTGGGCCCATCACCCTTGTATCCCGCCCCTGGGCCCATCACCCTTGTATCCCGCCCCTGGGCCCATCACCCTTGTATCCCCGCCCCTGCCCTGCCCCTTGGGCCCATCACTTGATGTCCAGCTCCTGCCCCGCCCCTGCCCCGCCTCGCGGGCCCATCACCCGGGTGTCCTGGCTTCTCTGGTTGGTGCCAAGTTAATTCCTGCAGCTGAATATTTTTTTATGACCCATGAGCTGCAGAAATTTCCCCACCCCCAACTTATCCTCTCCCACCATGACCCCCATCCAGCCCTCCCCCTGCCTCCCCTGGGCCCCCCGCAGTCACCCCCCCCACCAGGACCCCCATCCAGCCCTCCCCCCGCCTCCCCCGGGCCCCGGCAGTCACCCGCCGGCCGGTCGCAGAGTGGGCTGTTCTACAGGGGAGGGAAGAACGAGCCGGAGCCGGAGCAGCCGGTGCCGCGGAAGGTCTCCATCCGGCGCATCCAGTCGGCGAGCGAGCTGGACCCCGACGTGCTGGAGAGCATGTACTCGCTGGGCTGCTTCCGCGACAAAGGGCGTTTGCAGCAGGAGCTGCAGGTTGAGGGGTACGGGGGGGCTGCGGGCTGAAGGGCATGGGGGACCAGAAGCCGAGGGGTACGGGGGGGGGGGCTGCGGGCCGAGGGGTATGGGGGACCAGAAGCAGAGGGGTACGGGGGGCTGCGGGCTGAGGGGAATGGGGGACCAGAAGCCGAGGGGTATGGGGGGGCTGCGGGCCGAGGGGTATGGGGGACCAGAAGCCGAGGGGTACGGGGGGGCTGCGGGCTGGGGGAGGTGTATGATGGGGGACCAGAAGCAGAGGGGTACGGGGGGGCTGCGGGCCGAGGGGTATGGGGGACCAGAAGCTGAGGGGTATGGGGGGGCTGCGGGCCGAGGGGTATGGGGGACCAGAAGCCGAGGGGTACGGGGGGGGGCTGCGGGCCGAGGGGTACGGGGGACCAGAAGCCAAGGGGTACGGGGGGCTGCGGGCTGAGGGGTATGAGAGACCAGAAGCAGAGGGGTATGGGGGGCTGCGGGCCGAAGGGTATGGGGGACCAGAAGCAGAGGGGTACGGGGGGCTGCGGGCTGAGGGGTACGGGGGACCAGAAGCCAAGGGGTACGGGAGACTGCGGGCTGAGGGGTATGAGAGACCAGAAGCAGAGGAGTATGGGGGGCTGCGGGCCGAAGGGTATGGGGGACCAGAAGCAGAGGGGTACGGGGGGGGGCTGCGGGCTGAGGGGTACGGGGGACCAGAAGCCAAGGGGTACGGGGGGCTGCGGGCTGAGGGGTATGAGAGACCAGAAGCAGAGGGGTATGGGGGGCTGCGGGCCGAAGGGTATGGGGGACCAGAAGCAGAGGGGTACGGGGGGCTGCGGGCTGAGGGGTACAGGGGGGCTGTGAGCCAAGCCGTATGGGGGGGCTTTGGGCTGAGGGGTACGAGGGGGCCAGCAGCCAAGGGGTACGGGGAGGCCTGCAGGATGAGGGGTACAGGAGGGCTGTGAGCCAAGCCATATAGGGGGCTGCAGGCCAAGGGGTACAGGGGGCACAGCTGTGGGGGAGGGGAAGAGGGTTGGGGGAAGGGGGGAGGGGCTGAACAGCAGGAACAGGGGTGGCCAACGCCCCTGTGGTGCTGCCCCCCCCAGGGAGAACCAGGAGAAGATGATCTATTACCTGCTGCTGGATCGCAAGGAGCGGTACCCCAGCTGTGAGGACGAGGACCTGCCACCCCGTAACGACGTCGGTGAGACCCCCCTGTGCCCCTCCCCCAGCGCCCCTTCCCCCCAGAGCCAGCCCCACCGCCGGGACCCCCCCTGCCCCTACCCCGGAGCCAGCGACGCACCTGGCACCTCTCCTTGCCAAAGCCAGCCAGACCCACGCGTCCCTCCGCCCAGGGCCAGCCACCCACCTGGCGCCCCTCCCTTCCAGGACCAGCCATGCCTCCGGCACCCCCCTGCCCCTACCCCGGAGCCAGCGACGCACCTGGCACCTCTCCTTGCCAAAGCCAGCCAGACCCACGCGTCCCTCCGCCCAGGGCCAGCCACCCACCTGGCGCCCCTCCCCTCCAGGACCAGCCATGCCTCCGGCACCCCCCCGCCCCTACCCCGGAGCGAGCGACGCACCTGGCTCTCCTCCCCCCCAGAGCCAGCCCCACCTCCGGCACCCCCCCACCCCTACCCCGGAGCCAGCGACGCACCTGGCTCTCCTCCCCCCCAGAGCCAGCCGCACTCCTAACCCCCCCAATCAATCACCCCCCCCCCCAGCCATGTGCATCCAGTGTCCAAGCCGGCCCCACAGCCCTCAGAGCTGGCTGTGTGTCAGTCCCCATACCCCCCCAGGGCCGCGTTCCACACTCACCCCCCCATTCCCTGGCAGACCCCCCCCGGAAGCGGGTCGACTCCCCGATGCTGAGCCGGCACGGGAAGCGCCGGCCCGAGCGGAAGTCCATGGAGGTTTTGAGCGTCACCGACGGGGGCTCCCCGGTCCCGGCCCGACGGGCCATCGAGATGGCTCAGCACAGTCAGAGGTGAGGGGGCACCGGAGTGGGTGGGGGGACTCTCATCCCTGGCCCAGCCATACCCCATTGCCCCCACCTGTCCACAGGGGGCCCTGCAGCTCTGTCATCCCCCCCCCCCCCGTCCTAGCCGTGCCCCCTCGGAGCATCCCCCATTGTGCTGCAAACACGCTGTGTGTCAGAGCCCCTGTACTGCTGAGGGGGATTCCCCGTCTGTGTCCCTGTTGCCCTCCAGTTCGGCACGGCCTAGTCCCCTACCCCTGTGGGGGGAAACCCCAGAGCTGGGCCTATCTCTGCCTCATGCCCCCTCCCCCCCCGTGCCCCTCACCCAGGTCTCGTTCTGTCAGCGGCGCCTCTACTGGCCTCTCCTCCAGCCCGCTCAGCAGCCCCAGGGTGAGTGACTGATGGGCCCCTAGCTGGGCGGGGGTGGGGGGAAGCTAGCTGTGTGGAGTGGGGCAGGGGGACTGTTCTGGGGGCAGGGCTGGGGGAGGCTCCATGGACCAGGGACGGGAGGGGGGGATTGCTGTGGGGCCAGGGATGGGGCAGGGACCAGGGGACTTGGGGGGGGAAGGGGGGGTCACAGACCCTGCAGCCTCATTCCACCTCATTCGTCCTCTGTGCAGAAAGAAGAGGGCGGGGGGAAGGCTGGTGGGGGGGAGAGATCAGGGCTTGGGCCTAGCTGGCGGGAGGAGGATAGACGGGGGATGGGGATGGATGGGGGAGAGGTGGGTTTTGGGGGACTGAGGGGGGGGGGTGGGGTTGTGGGTGGGCAGATGGGGTGTTCAGGAGCTGGGGAGGGGTATTGGGGGCTGTGGGAGAGGGGTTGGCAGGGAAGTGGCGGTGGGAGAAAAGTGGGGGGCTGGGGAGGAGAGCTGGGGCGGTGGGGGTGTTGTGGGGCTGGGAGGTAGGCTGGCAGGGCAGCAAGTGTGGGGGGTATTGGGGGCTAGGGGAGGGGAGCTGGGGACAGATGGGGTGGGGGAGGGATGTTGGGGGTGGGGAGGTAGCTGGTGCGACAGTGGGAGCAGGCGAGGGGTATTGGGGGCTGGGAAGGTTGGTGGGAGAGTGGAGGCTGTAGATCAGAGTGGGGGTGGGAGGGGTTTGGGGGGCTGGGGAAGTGGGGGTGGGATGGAACAGGGAGGCAGAGAGGAGGGGTGGAGGTGTTGGGGGACTGGGGGAGGGGAACTGGCATGGCTGTGGGAGGCAGTGGGGGCGTAGGGCATTGGGGGATGCGAGCTGGGGGTCAGTGGAGGTAGGAGGGGTGTTGGGGAGCTGGGGGCAGTGTGGGTGGGGGGGATGTTGGAGGGCTGGAAAGAGGAGCTGAGGGGCAGTGGGGTGGGGGAGGGGTATTGGGCTGGGGAGGAGAGCTGCGGGGCAGCAGGGACGGGGCAGGGGCATTGGGGGGCTGGGGAGGGGAGCGGAGGGGCAATGGGGATTGGGGAGGGGAGCTGTGGGTCACTGGGGCGGGGGAGGGTCATTGGGGGGCTGGGGAGGGGAGCAGAGGGGCGGTGGGGGAGGGTCATTGGGGGGCTGGGGAGGGGAGCAGAGGGGCAGTGGGGGGTGGGGGAGGGTCATTGGGGGGCTGGAAAAGGTGGGGCAGCGAGGGTGGTAGACGGGGGGCTGGGCTGACAGCTGGGGGGCGGGGGGGTCATCGCCGCGCCTCACGTTCACCCCATCTCACGGCTCTCCCCTCCTGCCCCCTCCCCCCGGGGGGGCCTCTCTCTGTCCCTCCTTCCCCTCCCCAGAGCCCCGTGTTCTCCTCCCCACCCCCGACGCCGGAGCCCCCCGCGCCCCCCAAGACCCAGACGCTGCCGGCCAAGGGCAGCCTGGCCGGGGGGCGGGGGCTGCACCAGAGCCGGCGCTCGGCCCCCTTCCCGCTGCCCCCCGCCGCCTCCCCGCCCCCCGCTCCCTCCTCCCGCTTCCGCTTCCCCCCAACTAAGCCCCCCCCCGCCTCTGTGCCGCAGGTCACCCCCCACCCCTCCCCCCGGGGCAGCCCCCTCCCCACCCCGCTGGGCACCCCCGTCCACACGCCCAAGGACAGCCCCTCGGGCACCCCCGGGGGCACCCCCCCCTCCAGCCCCGGGGCCGCCGGCCTGGCCTGGAAGAGTCGCCTCAACTCCATCAAGAACAGCTTCCTCGGCTCGCCCCGCTTCCACCGCCGGAAACTGCAAGGTGAGGGGCCGCGGGGGTGGGGTGCGGTGGGGGGAGGGGTGCGAGGGCGGGAGGTTTGGGGGAGGGGTACGGTGGGGGGTGGGAGGTTCGGGGGAGTGGTGTGATGGCTGG
Source organism: Pelodiscus sinensis (assembly GCF_052426305.1). Classification (NCBI taxonomy): domain Eukaryota; kingdom Metazoa; phylum Chordata; order Testudines; family Trionychidae; genus Pelodiscus; species Pelodiscus sinensis. The sequence continues at coordinate 32,027,590 of NC_143069.1, read as the reverse complement.
GGAGGGGTACGGTGGGGGGTGCGAGGTTCGGGGGAGGGATGTGATGGCCGGGGTGGGAGGTGTGGGGGAAGGGTACAGTGGGGCTAGGTTCGGGGGAGGGGTGTGATGGTGGGGGTGGGAGGTGTGGGGGAGGGGTGCAGCGGGGCAGTGGGAGGTTTTGGGGGAGGGGTGCAGTGGGGGGTGGAAGGTTTGGGGGAGGGGTGTGATGGGGGTGGTGGGAGGCGTGGGGGAGGGGTGCGGCGGGGCGGTGGGAGGTTTTGGGGGAGGGGTGCAGTGGGGGGGTTGGAGGTTCGGGGGAGGGGTGTGATGGGGGCGGTGGGAGGTTTTGGGGGAGGGGTGCAGTGGGGGGGTTGGAGGTTCGGGGGAGGGGTGTGATGGGGGTGGTGGGAGGCGTGGGGGAGGGGTGCAGTGGGGGGTGGGAGGTTCGGGGGAGGGATGCAGCGGGGGGGGCTCGGTGGTGTCCCGCTGCTCTAACCCCCCTGCCCCCACAGTCCCCACCCCGGAGGAGATGTCCAGCCTGACGCCGGAGTCCTCCCCAGAGTGAGTGTGGCCCCACCGTGACCCCCGGCCCCGCCCCTTCCCTGAGCCCCGCCCCCAGCCCAAAGCCGCCTCCCCCAGCGTGGGCCTGGCGAGGGGTGTCTCCGAGGGGGGCAGCCAGAGGGGACTCCCAGCCCCCTGGCAGGGAGAGCTGGAGGGGCTGAGGCGACAGGGACCCAGGGCAGCCCAGCCTGGGGCCCAGAGCCCGGAGCCAGGCCCTGCCCCCTCCCTGCCCCCTAAGCCAGCGAGAGCAATTCAGCCCCCGCCCAACATCCTCGCCCCCTCCCTGGCCAAAGGCGCCGCCCCTCCCCCCCAGCTTGGGGTACCAGGGCGCTGGCCGGTGTGTACGGGCTGGACCGGGGCAGCCTCCCTCAGCGAGCCCCACCCGGAGTTCCCCTCCCCGCCTAGGGATTGGTGCTGCTCCCGGGGAAACTGAGGCACACACCCGCGGTCACTGGAGGACAGGACCTACCGGACACTGTATGTTATGCAGCATAACACGAGGAATAAACCGCCTCCGGGCCCTCTTTGGGACTCCCCCCCCCGGCCCTGACCCCTGCACCAGCACTCCGCCCCCCCAGCCTGGCCCCCTGTCCAGCCCCCCCCAGCTCACCCAAGCCCCAGCCCCCTGGCTCACCCACCACCTCGCTGCCCCCCCCCCCCCGGTCTGGCCCTGGCCCTGGCCCTGACCCTGCTGTGTCCTCTCCCCCCCCCCCCCCCCCGGCCTGACCCTGCTGTGTCCTCCCCCCCTCCCAGGCTGGCCAAGAAGTCCTGGTTCGGGAATTTCATCTCACTGGAGAAGGAGGAGCTGATCTTCGTGGTGATCCGGGACAAGCCACTCGGCTCCGTCAAGGCCGACATCGTCCACGCCTTCCTCTCGGTGCGGGGGGGGGGGCTAAGGGGCGGGGGGCCAGGTGTGAGAGCCTGGGGGATGGGGGGCTGGGCTGGGGACGAGGGGGCAGGGCAGCAGGGTGAGCGGCTGGGCCGGGCGAGCCGGGGAATGGTCGTGGAGACCCTGACCCCCCCATCTGCCCCCCAGATCCCCAGCCTGAGCCACAGCGTCCTGTCGCAGACGAGCTTCCGGGCCGAGTACCGGGCATCGGGGGGCCCATCCGTCTTCCAGAAACCCGTCCGGTTCCAGGTGGACATCAGTGCCTCGGACGGGGGGGCCGCCCCCAAGGACAGCGGGGTGTTCTCCGTCAGCTTCACCCTCATCTCAGGTGGGGGGCCAGGGACCGGAGCCCCGGCGCCCCCCTTCCCCCTGGGACCTCTACTACCCCAGCACCTCCTCTCTTCCCCTGGGACCCCTTCTCCCTGCACCCCCTTCCCTGGGACCCTGTTCTCCTGGGACCCCCTTCCTCCGCTTCTCCCTGCACCCCCTTCCCCTGGGACCCCTTCTCCCTGCATCCCCTTCCCTGGGACCCTGTTCTCCTGGGACCCCCTTCCTCCGCTTCTCCCTGCACCCCCTTCCCTGGGACCCCTTCTCCCTGCACCCCCTTCCCTGGGACCCTGTTCTCCTGGGACCCCCTTCCTCCGCTTCTCCCTGCACCCCCTTCCCCTGAGACCCCTTCTCCCTGCACCCCCTTCCCCTGGGACCCTGTTCTCCTGGGACCCGCTTCCTCCGCTTCTCCCTGCACCCCCTTCCCCTGGGACCCTGTTCTCCTGGGACCCCCTTCCCTGGGACCCTGTTCTCCTGGGACCCCCTTCCTCCGCTTCTCCCTGCACCCCCTTCCCCTGAGACCGCTTCTCCCTGTACCCCCCTTCCCCTGGGACCTCTGCTATCTCCAGCACCCCCTTCCCTCGCCTCTTTCCCCAGGACACCCCAGTACCTCCCTCTACTGCCCTGGGACCCCCAAAACTTCCCCCTCATGCCCCCAACGATCCCCCAACCCACTTCCCCGGGACCCTGCACCCCCATTTTCCCCAGACCACAGACAGGCCCCCCACCCTCCTTTGACCTCTCCCGTTCCCTCCCCAGGTCCCAGCCGTCGATTCAAGCGGGTCGTGGAGACCATCCAAGCTCAGCTGCTCAGCTCCCACGACCAGCCCTCGGTGCAGGCGCTCGCTGGTGAGTGGGGCTGGGCTGGCAGGGGCTGCAGGACAGCAGTGGGGGCGCCGGCAGGACGGGGGGGCAGGGCTGCAGGGCGGCAGTGGGGGGCAGGGCAGCAGTGGGGGCGCCGGCAGGACGGGGGGGCAGGGCTGCAGGGCGGCAGTGGGGGGCAGGGCAGCAGTGGGGGCGCCGGCAGGACGGGGGGGCAGGGCTGCGGGGTGGCAGTGGAGGGCAGGGCAGCAGTGGGGGCGCCGGCAGGACGGGGGGGGCAGGGCTGCGGGGCGGCAGTGGGGGCACTGGCAGGGCGGGGGGGGCAGGGCTGCAGGGCGGCAGTGGGGGCACTGGCAGGGCGGGGGGGCAGGGCTGCGCGGCGGCAGTGGGGGCGCCGGCAGGGTGGGGGGCAGGGCTGTGGGGCGGGAATGGGGATGCTGGAGGGGCTGGGAGGGGCAGGGCTGTAGAGCGGCAGTGGGGGCACCGGCAGGACGGGGGGGCAGGGCTGCGGGGCGGCAGTGGGGGCACCGGCAGGACGGGGGGGCAGAGCTGCGGGGCGGCAGTGGGGGCACCGGCAGGACGGGGGGGCAGGGCTGTGGGGCGGCAGTGGGGGGCAGAGCTGCGGGGCGGCAGTGGGGGCACCGGCAGGACGGGGGGGCAGGGCTGTGGGGCGGCAGTGGGGGGCAGGGGCTGCGGGGCGGCAGTGGGGGCACCGGCAGGACGGGGGGGCAGGGCGGCAGTGGGGGGCAGGGGCTGAGGGGCGGCAGTGGGGGGCAGGGGCTGCGGGGCGGCAGTGGGGGCACCGGCAGGACGGGGGGGCAGGGCGGCAGTGGGGGGCAGGGGCTGAGGGGCGGCAGTGGGGGGCAGGGCTGCAGGGCGGCAGTGGGGGCGCCGGCAGGATGGGGGGCAGGGCGGCAGTGGGGGGCAGGGGCTGCAGGGCGGCAGTGGGGGGCAGGGGCTGCAGGGCGGCAGTGGGGGCGCCCCTTTCCCACTCCATGTCTCTGCCCCCCCCCAGATGAGAAGAACGGGCAGCAGCCCCGCCCGCCGGGCACCCCCACCCGCGGGGCCCCGCCCTCCCGGCGCTCCGACCCCGACGTCTCGGAGCAGCTCCGCCGCGGCTCCTGCAAGGACAAGAAAGTCGTGTCGTCCAACGGGACGCAGGCCCCCCCGCCCCCGCAGCAGCCGTGAGCCCGGGCGCACGGGGAGCCCAGCTCCGGTCTGGATCCGGACCCCGTCCCAGCCTGCGGCCGGCGCCGGGGGAGAGCAAACGAAGAAAGACGCCCAGGGCCGCGCGTCCGCCCGCCCGCCCCGGCTTGGTCTGGAGGGGGCTTGCAGCGGGGGGGGGCCCTGGAGATCGAACCCCCCCAAAGGCTGAGCAGGCACCGCCGTGCCCCGCCCGTACTGTGAACCTGTAAATATTTCAAACAGAAAAGACACCCCCCCCCGACACAGCCCGACGCAAACGAAACTGAAAACGACACCGCACCACGAAGAAATTCACCGCTCGTAACAAACCGAACCTGGGGGGGGGTCGGCTGGCTGGCCAGGGCGGGAAACGAGACTGGAATTTCATTTATTTAGTGGGGGGAGGGAGTGGGGGGGGGGTTTCTTTACGTCCCTCTCCTCTTGCTTTCTGCGTCCCTTCCCTCGTTCACCCCCCTCCCCCCAACACCTCCACCTACCCCAGTTTGTCCCCCCCCAACATAGGCTGGCGTTTCCTGGACCCCCCCCATCCCCGCCGGCTATGCTGACGTGAGGCAGGAGGGTCAGTCCCCTCTTGATCCCCCCATGGGGGGAAAACTCCCCCCCCCTCCTTTCATATCCTGGGCCGCGGCTCTGCTGGACGCTGGCTCCGGCGGGCCCCCCTTTCTGCGTGGGCTCGTGCCTCGCCGGACCCGTGGCACGAAGGGACCGTGGGCAGAGCAGGCCAGCGGGCGTTGGGGCAGCAGCCCGTCCGCACGGTCTCAGCCATGGACCCCCACGCGGCCCGGGGCGCCCCTCCGCAAGCACTCGTCATACTGGGCTCCTCCCGCCTGCCCCCCATTTCTCCGTGCCTCCTTTGCGAGGCGGGCGGCTGAAAATCAAAGGCTTCCCTGCGCTAACGATCCCCCGGCAAGCTGCCCTAGGCCTCGGGGGCACGGCGCCTGTTCAAAATCAGTTTTGTTAAACCGGAGTGAGACCCCTTGCCCGCTCCCAAGTGTAGACGCACGGCAGCCCGCTTCTGGCCGGGGAAAAGCACAGGGGCCGAGCCAATGGCTTTGGGGGTTCTAGCTGGCCCGAGAGGGGTCTGTTCGGGGGAGTGAGTGAATAGCCTAGTGGTTCGGGCCAGGTTCAAAGCCCCCGGCTGCTTGATGCCTTCCTGGCCGGGGGTCCAGCGAGCGATTTAGACACAGAAGTGCTGCTCTGCCCAGCTGGGGGGGGGAGAACGGGGACGACACATTGCGTGGCCCGTCCCAAAAGCAGCTCCCCCTAGGGTGGGAACGAGCGCCCTTAATGAACCAATGCACCTGGGGTGTGTGGCACCCATGTCAAAGTCAGGTTTGTTAAACTGGAGTGAAACCCCTTTCCCGCTCCCCCGTGTAGACGCGCCTCCTCCGGTTTCCCAGCCGCCCTGTCTCACACTGCATGAACGTTGGCCCAGTTGGTCAGTCCGGACTAAAGCGGACACTTTCGCCCAGAGTCACCAGCCCCCTGCAGAGACCCGGCGAGCTCTCTCACTTAGGGCTAACCGCAAGCCCATCCCCCACCCTATGGGAAGCCACTAAACCAGAGTGAAGCCTGGTTCAAACCCAGGCCCAAAATGGTGCTCAAGAGAAACGCTGCTCTGGGGCAAAGCTGGGGGGGTGAATTTTCCCCACACCCTACTTGGGGGGGGGGGGTAGCAGGCCTGAAAGGGGCAGCATCTGTCCATGCCATAGCTACATGAGAGGCTGGAAAATGGAATCAGATTGAAACAAAACCAATTTGAAACTGGATTAAGAGCATTTACATTGGGGGGGGAGCAAAGCCATCAAGTGTCCAGGTGTAGCTCAAAGGTGAAGCGCTTCCCCCACACTCCACTTCCCCCTCTGCTGCCCCCCCCCCCCCAGTTCCCAGCATGGAGCCAACCAGACCCACTGTCCCCATGAAGGGGGGGCATCGGACTGTTCCCCCCTCCCCTGCAGGATTCCTTTTCAGCCTTGGAGCGATCATGAGATGCGGCTCCTCTGGGGAGGGGCAGGGGCTGCTTAGGACAGGAAGCGAAGGAGGGGCCAGGCAGGGGGGCTGCGGGTCGGGAGTGAGGGGCACCTGGTGGGGTCACTGCAGCTCAAAAGGAATCCTGCAGCCCCCCCCCCCCGGCCGGGTGTCTCCCCCCACTGGTGCCCCCCCGGAGGGGCGATGGGGGGGGGCGCTGGAGTGCATGCTGGCGTGCTGCTGCCTGCGAGAACTGGCCGACCCACCCCCTGTCTGCACCCCCGCGTCTGTCTCTCGCTCTGTCCCCCCCATTCCACTCTCTGGGACTCAGTATCGCTCGAAAAAACCAGAAATACAAACCGACAACAGATCATGAACCAACCCCCCACGGCGGGGGGGCCTGGCCCTGTTTGTTCCCCCCACACACACACACCTTGGGTCTCAAGCCCCGCCCCTTCTCCTCCAACCTTCCTCAGTTCCTCCACCCTGCCCCCCCCGGGGGGTTTCTCTCCCACCTCACTCAACTCCCCCTTCCCCCAATCCCATCCAGCCCCCCCACAGCAGGGCCACCAAATACAGGGTCCTCCCCATGCTGGGTTTGAACCCACAGTGTGAGGAATGGGAGGGGGAGAATGGACCACAGGGTCCTGTAGGGGGTGCCAGCTCCCACCCGGGGCAGGGGCCTGTCCCCTCCAGGGGGTGCCACCCCCCCCACATGCAACACAGGCAGCAGGTGGCAGAAACTGCCTGTTTATTGCAGCCCCACCCTGTGGGCCAAAGCCGGGGCTCCGGGGGGGTCACTGGCGGGGGCTGATCCAGCTGCTCCCCAGGTGTGGGGGGTGGGGAGCAAAGGCGCCACCAGTCTCAGGGTCAACCAGCCCCCCCGCTGTGAGCTTCCCTTGGCAGTGCCCCGAGCTGAGGGCGGCCCACGGGCGCCAGGCCCCGCGCGGCTGGCAGCCGGCCCTAGAGCGCCAGGCTCTGTGTGGAGGTGGCCCCCAGCTCGTGGGGCGGGGCAGGCGCCCGGCGCTGCAGGCGCAGGGAGCACGACGCGACGTGCCGGAAATCCACGGCGAAGAGGCCGAAGAGCAGGAAGAGGGCGAGGGCCAAGGCCCACTCGCAGCAGGCGGCTTCCGACCGCAGGCCCAGCCCGTGCAGGGGGAACACGGAGCCCGAGTCAAGGGGCAACGGCTGGGCGGTGCCCCCCCCCCCACCGCAGCCCTGCCCCCCCAGCCATGCTGGTGCCCCTCACTCCTACCTGCCCTGCCCCTTGCTCCCCCCCGCAGCCCTGCCTGCCCCCCAGTCATTCCAGTGCCCCTCACTCCAGCCCTGCCAGCCCCACCCTGCCCTGCCAGCCCCCCTGGCTCCCCCCCACAGCCCTGCCAGCCCCCCAGTCATTCCAGTGCCCCTCACTCCAGCCCTGCCAGCCCCACCCTGCCCTGCCAGCCCCCCACTGGCTCCCCCCCCACAGCCCTGCCTGCCCCCCAGTCATTCCAGTGCCCCTCACTCCAGCCCTGCCAGCCCCCCGGCTCCCCCCCCTACAGCCCTGGCAATGCCGCTCAGTCCCAGCCCAGCTCTATGCCAAGGATACTGGCCACCAGCAGGGCCGTGCTGGCCGCACTGAGACAGAACCGGGTTGGGCCGATCCAATTGCCCCCATGACGAGGCTTCATCCGATGGGTCAGCGCAGCCTGGACCCAGAAGTACACGACGCCCAGGACGAAGGCCAGAAAGGCACCGAACAAATGTGTCTCCAGCTGGTTACTTTGCTGCCGGGGCGGGAAGGGAGCAGGTGGGAGGGCGCCCCCTGGGGGGAGCCGCCCTACAGCGTGCCCCCCTCATAGCGCCCCCTGGGGGGAGCCCCCCTACAGCGCGCCCGGGACACAGGCCCCCCTCATAGCGCCCCCTAGGGGGAGCCCCCCTACAGCGCGCCCGGGACACAGGCCCCCCTCATAGCGCCCCCTGGGGGGAGCCCCCCTACAGCGTGCCCGGGACACAGGCCCCCCTCATAGCGCCCCCTGGGGGGAGCCCCCCTACAGCGCGCCCGGGACACAGGCCCCCCTCATAGCGCCCCCTGGGGGAGAAGCCCCCCCTACAGCGCACCCAGGACACAGGCCCCCCTCATAGCGCCCCCTGGGGGGAGCCCCCCTACAGCGCGCCCGGGACACAGGCCCCCCTCATAGCGCCCCCTGGGGGAGGAGCCCCCCTACAGCGTGCCTGGGACACAGGCCCCCCTCATAGCGCCCCCTGGGGGGAGCCCCCCTACAGCGCGCCTGGGACACAGGCCCCCCTCATAGCGCCCCCTGGGGGAGGAGCCCCCCTTCGCAGCAGGCCCTGGGGGAGGAGCCCCCCTACAGCGCGCCTGGGACACAGGCCCCCCTCATAGCGCCCCCTGGGGGAGGAGCCCCCCTACGGCATGCCTGGGGCACAGCGCCCCCTGGGGGAGGAGCCCCCCTCTCAGCGCCCCCTGGGGGGAGCCCCCCTACAGTGCGCCCGGGACATAGGCCCCCCTCATAGCGCCCCCCAGCACCTCCTGGGGGAGGAGCCCCCCTTGTAGTACCCCCTGGAGGTAGCCCCCCTACAGCACACCTGGGGCACAGCGTCCCCTGGGGGAGGAGCCCCCCCTCTCAGCGCCCCCTGGAGGTAGCCCCCCTACAGCACACCTGGGGCACAGCGTCCCCTGGGGGAGGAGCCCCCCCAGACTCCCACCCATTTCCCCCCCGAGCTCCCGCCCAGCCCCCTACCTGGAAGTTGCCCACGATGGAGGCTCCCAGGGCACAGAGCAGCCCCAGGGCGAGGCCGGCCGTGTTCAGGGCACAGGAACCCCCCCCGTCCCGCACCTGCTGGAACCTCAGGTAGCTGATACAGACGACTGGGAGGGAGAGAGCCCAGGTCAGAGGGGCCGGTGCCCCCCAGAGGAGACAGGCCCCTCACTCTGAGCCAGCCAGGCCCTGCCGGGGGAGGGGAGCCTGGAGGCATCACTCACCGAGGAAGGCCCCCATGTTCAGTATTTGGGCGAAGATGCAGCTTTGGGGAGGGTCGGAGCCACAGGTGCTGGGGAAAGAGCAGAGAGACCCCGACAGATGCACGGCCAAGCCCTGCCCCTGCCCCACGTTCTGCAGTCCCAGGGGGCGGAGATCAGAACCCCGCCCCCCCCCCAGTGCAAACAGGACTGACTCTGGATTAACCCAAGGGGCTGAGATCAGAACCCCACCCCGCCCCCAGTGCAAACAGGACTGACTCTGGATTAACCCAAGGGGCTGAGATCAGAACCCCGCCCCGCCCCCAGTGCAAACAGGACTGACTCTGGATTAACCCAAGGGGCTGAGATCAGAACCCCGCCCCGCCCCCAGTGCAAACAGGACTGACTCTGGATTAACCCAAGGGGCTGAGATCAGAACCCCGCCCCGCCCCCAGTGCAAACAGGACTGACTCTGGATTAACCCAAGGGGCTGAGATCAGAACCCTGCCCTGCCCCCAGTGCAAACAGGACTGACTCTGGATTAACACAAGGGGCTGAGACCAGCCTGTGACCTACCTACCTGATATACGGGAACACGACTGTGACGTTCACGGACCCGTTGGCCACGGCCATGGCGTAACTGCGGGGGAAAGGGAGGGAGACAGAGCTGGCCCGATGGAAGGGGAACCGGAGTTCAGCGTTGCTGCTCAGCACCCTCCCTCTGAACCATCCCGTGGAGAGGACAGGCCCCGGGCCCCATTCCCTACCCCCCCTGCAGCCAGTCCCTGCTCTGGGGCCAGATGGGAGCCAGCACCCCCTCGACGGACAGGCCCCTGCCCCATTCCCACCCCAGGCAGGCAGGGAGCCCCAGGCAAAGCAGCCCCCCATGTTTTACTTACACCACCCAGAAGCCCACGGTGCCCGAGATGGCCAGCAGGATGGGGAGCAGGGCCCAGCCCCACATGGTAGAGACCTAAGCAGGGGAAGGGGGTGAGACGCTAGGGAAGGGGGGAGAGCCCCCCCCTTTCCCTCTCCAGAAGGCTGGGCTCCCTCCCCCCACCAAAGAGAGGCTGTAGCCTGGGGAGCCCTTTAAAACATCCCCCACCCCACCCCACCCCCTCCTGCTATTTAAAGGCACGGGGTGCCTCTTATGTCCTTCCCTCTTTGCAAGAGTGTGGGGCTGCCCTGGGAGAAAGGGGAGGTGCTGGGGGATCTTGGAGGCACCTGCTGAGGTATAATTAGGAGCATTAAATATACACACACACACCCCACCCCCTGGCCCCGGGTCAGGTCTGGAGGAGGCAGCCCCCCCCACGAGTCAAGGGGTCTGGGTTCTCTCCCAGCTCTGAGCAGGGAGTGGGGCCTAGTGGCAGACAGGACTCCTGGGTTCGCTCCCAGCCCTGAGTTGGGAGTGATGTCTAGGGGTTAGAGCGGGGGGGGCTGGGAACCCACGTTCCTTTCCTGCTTTTGCCATTTCTGACCACCCCATCTGGGTGCCTCAGTTTCCCCCCGGTGAGCGAGGGTGGATGTGTACCTACCCCTCAGCTGAGCCTCTGGCACAGAAACATTGTCTGAGCCGGCTGCCTGGCTCCTCTGTCCTGCCCCTGCACCTGGCTGGGGGTACAAGGGCCCTGTCACCTGCTATGGCTCCACCCCGGGACAGAAAGCAAAACTCTGTGACAGCTGGGGCCAAAGTGCAGCACGCAGAGGGCTGTAGTGCGGAGGGACTCTCCGTGCGGGCGGGGCTCCCCCTGATACATCACAGGCGGTTCTGGGGCCCCAGCTAGCTTCCTCCATCATATTGGCTTGCATGGGACCCTGGGCAGGTGAGTGTTTAATGTTCTTAAAAACACAGACTCAGGACTCCTGGGTTCTCTTGCCAGATCTGGGGGGGGCAGTGGGGTCCAGTGATTGGAGCAGGGTCTGGGCACCCTCTCCCCCTGGCCTGGAGCCAAGTCAGGAGTGGTGCTTCCTAGAGAGAAAAGATCCTGTATCCTGCCCCACAGTCAGCCTGTCCCCCCCACCCCTTGATCCCTCCCTCGCCAGCCCCATGTGGGCCTCACCAGCGGTTCGGGGTGGTCTGCGTGTCACTTGGCAGCACTCTCCATCCTAACCGAGCCCAGGCGGCTACCCAGCGCATCTCAGCTGGGAGCCGTGAGTCCTGCCGCAGCTTGTCACAGCCAAATTCCTGTTGAGTATGGAGACTGGCTTGGCCGTGCCCCCAGGAGCGACATTCACTGCCTGGCCTGCGGGAGCTGTGCGCATAAAGGAACTGGCACTGAAATGCAACCGCCTCTGGGGTGGGGAATAACGGGGCTGGTTATCCAGGAATCCCCTTGCCTGCCTTAATAGCTGCTTCCCACCCGTAACTGTTCTGTCGCCTTCTCAGCGTGTGGCTTTGAGGCGCCTCCTTCCCATGCGCCCTGTTTGGGTCCCCTTCCCGCCTCTGAAATCTCCTCACTTGGATGTAATGGGTGGTGAAGATTTATGTTTACAGTAGGGCCTACCAAAACTGGAGGCCTGGGGGAGGCTTGCAGGATGCAAACCCATCTATCTTCTATTGAGCCTGTTTCCATTGTTTAAAATTTATGTGACACGCGAAAAATATTTGTGAGGCGTTTACAGTAGGACCTACAAAAACCACAAGGCCTGTACCTATCTGAATGGGGTGGGGTTAAACCAGCTGGGCCTTGATCAGATGGGCCTTATTGACCAGCTGCCCACTCTCAGTCTTTATTTACACCCAAGGGAAGGAACACACAGTTCATCAGTGTTTATTGTAGGGCCTACAAAAACTCAGGGCTCTGTGTCGTCCCCTCCCCCCCAGCAGTGTCAATAAAGTTTTGTGGAGATACTCCCCCTTCCCCCCACCCGACTAGACACTCACGTGAGCTACCTGGCTAACAATAGATGATTGACAACTGCTTGGGCCAATAATAGGAGACAGCGGGCCAATCAGGGCGGAACAGGGGTGGGCTTGCGATTGGGTGTGACAAAGGGTAATGACAGCCAGATTGACTGTCCAATAGAAGAAGCCAGAGGACGGCCAATCAGAGAGGAAACTAAAAGTATGAGGCGGGTATAGAATGATAGACAGTGGCTTCGGCCAATAGACGCTGGTAGAGACACAGAGGCGCACGTTTCTCGGTGAGTGGGCGGGAGTGAGATTAGATTGATAGTTGAGAGACCAATCGGAGAGGGAGAAAGATAGCGAGCGACCAATGGGCGCCCAGGGCAGGATGGACAAGGTTGGCACCCGAGCAGTCCAATAGGAGGCGGCAGAGGTGTGCGTCGGATGGCAGTAGCCTGTCAGGCGCCCAATGGGGAGCGAAGGGGCCGGACGGAAACGGACAGACACCTGGTTTCCCCAATGGGCAGCGCGGGAAGCAGGGCGTCCCGCGGGGGCGGGGGGAGCGTGTGACAAACACTCCGACCGCCCAACGGCCGCGGGCGGGGGCGGGGCGAGCAGCGATAGGCAGCCGGGCTGGCCCAATAGGAAGCGGCGCGGCCGGGATAGGGCCCAATGGGCCCCGTGGGGGGCGGGGCGAAGGCCGCGAGGGCTCCGCGACGGGCGGGGGAGGGGGACACACAGAAGCGGCGGCGGCTGGGGCAGGTGAGGCGCGAGCGGGCGCGGCGCGCGCGGAGCGGGGCGGGGCCTCCCCAACGGTCGCTCGCGTAGCCCCGCCCTCGTCATGCCCCCCCCATGGTGCCAGCCCCTCCCCCACCCCCTGACCCCCCCAGACCCCCCCATGTTGTCGGCCCCTCCCCCACCCCCCTGAGCGCCCCCCTTATTGGTGCCCGCCCCTCCCCCACACCCTGAGCCCCCTCCCCCACCCCAGAGCCCCCCGTGGTGTCAGCCCCTCCCCCACCCCCTGAACCCCCCCGACACCCCATGGTGTCAGCCCCTCCCCCACCCCCTGAACCCCCAGACCCCCCCATGTTGTCGGCCCCTCCCCCACCCCCCTGAGCGCCCCCCTTATTGGTGCCCGCCCCTCCCCCACCCCAGAGCCCCCCGTGGTGTCAGCCCCTCCCCCACCCCCTGAACCCCCCGACACCCCATGGTGTCAGCCCCTCCCCCACCCCCTGAACCCCCCTGACCCCCCCATGTGTCAGCCCCTCCCCCACCCCCTGAACCCCCCTGACCCCCATGGTGTCAGCCCCTCCCCCACCCCCTGAACCCCCCCGACACCCCATGGTGTCAGCCCCTCCCCCACCCTGAACCCCCCTGACCCCCCCATGGTGTCAGCCCCTCCCCCACCCCCTGAACCCCCCCCCGACACCCATGGTGTCAGCCCCTCCCCACACCTAAGCCCCCCTCCGTGGTGCCAGCCCCTCCCCCACCCCAGACCTCCCCCCCCCCCGTGGTACCAGCCCCTCCCCCATCCCCTGAGCCCCCTCCCCCCCCCCCCGTGGTGCCAGCTCCTCCCCCACCCTCAGAGCACAACCTATGGTGTCAGTCCCTCCTCCACCCCCCCCAGTGCCAGCCCCTCCCCCCTGACCCCCAGTCCTCCCTGTGGTGCCAGCTCCTTCTCCCCCCTCCCTTGGTGACAGCCCCTCCCCCAATCCTCCCTGAGGTGCCCTGGCTTCCCCAGGTTCTCCCGGGTGCCCTCCATCCTCTTCGCCCCACGTGGTGCTGCCCCCCCCCCCCCCCCATGCCGGGCTCTTCACAGAGGTGCAGCGGGTGCCTGGTCCCTGGCCCCAAGGAGCAGAGGCCCAGATGCCCAACCTGCCCCCCAGCTGCCTGTGTGTGTGGACGCTCACATCCCTGCACACGCCCTTCCCCGCAGCCCCATGGGCAAAGCCGCTGCTGACAACTTGCCCGGCTGAATGTGGGGAGCCCTCCCCAGCGGGCGCCTGAAATTGGCGGCTTTTCCCGGTGTCCCCACAAGGGGGCCCCCGTCTGGGGGGGGTGGCGAATCGAGGCAGAACAGGGTGAATTTCGTGGCCTCATGTCTTGCCGTGAAGCTCAGCTGAGGACTCGTTTCACGCTGGGTTCGGGCAGCGTCTGGTCTGGCACGGCCGGGGTCACAAAGGCTGGGTCAGGGGCGATTGGTAATTGGCTGTGAGCTGGCCCTCCCTGGACCGCTTCTGGGCGCTGGGCTCCGCTCAGGGGCTGCCCCGTTGTGCTAGGGGCTGGCCGAGCGAACAGCTCGCTCCTTGTCAGGACACCTGGGTTCTCGTCCGCTGATCATCTGGATGTCCAGCCAAGCAAGGCCCCTCTGTGCCTCGGTTTCCCTGAGTCCCTCTGTGGCTCCTGGGCTTCCAGGAGGAGGGAGTTCGAGCGGCCCGGCCGAGCTCTGTCCTGGGGGTCTGTGCAGATACTACTGCAGTGGGTGCGCCCAACCAGTTTCTAATACACAAAGCGCTGTGGGGAAGGGAGGGCTGGCTGGGGGTGTATGAGAGGAGGGGACAGGGATGTGTGGGCCCCTCTGCTGATGCTACAGCTTGGGCAGTCCTCATCCCAGCTGGAGTGGGGGTGACTCATGCGCTGCGATTGGATTCACACATGGGGCGGGGGGGGGGGGGAATGGCTTTTGGTGGCTGGATGGCTGCTGGCCCCCTGCCCCATTCCCCGCCCCCCTGAGCCAGGCAGGCCCTGCCCTGCTTCTGTTCCCCTCAAATTTCCCCCAGCCAGGGTCAGCAGCTGCTCTCCGCTCAGTCTGGCAGTTGTTGCTATGGGGCAGGTGGGGGGGGAAGCCTCCCAAATAGGAAATCCCTCCCCTCCTTGTCAGACAGCCGCGAGTCCTGGCTCCCAACCCCCACTAGGCCTCACTCCCCTCTCACAAGCAGGAGAGAACCCAGGAGTCCTGGCCCCAAGGCCCCTCGGGTGATTAGCGGTGGAGCTGCAGTGGCTCAGGGGCTCCCCCCCCCTCCCAGATGTTTTCAGTGTTCCTGCGGGGTGGGCCAGGCTGGCTGCAGGGAGGCTGAGTGGCTCGAAAGAGCCCAGGGCACAGTGCAGGGAGATGACCTCAGACAGGGATTGGAAGCTAACAGGAGGGTGGGGCTCGGACTCCGGGGTCCTCTCTCTGGGGGGTGCGGGGCCGAGAGCTCCGACTCCGGGGTCCTCTCTCTGGAGGGTGCGGGGCCGAGAGCTCCGACTCCGGGGTCCTCTCTCTGGGGGGTGCGGGGCCGAGAGCTCCGACTCCGGGGTCCTCTCTCTGGGGGGTGCGGGGCCGAGAGCTCCGACTCCGGGGTCCTCTCTCTGGGGGGTGCGGGGCCGAGAGCTCCGACTCCGGGGTCCTCTCTCTGGGGGGTGCGGGGCCGAGAGCTCCGACTCCGGGGTCCTCTCTCTGGGGGGTGCGGGGCCGAGAGCTCCGACTCCGGGGTCCTCTCTCTGGGGGGTGCGGGGCAGAGAGCTCCGACTCCGGGGTCCTCTCTCTGGGGGGTGCGGGGCCAAGAGCTCCGATTCCGGGGTCCTCTCTCTGGGGAGTGCGGGGGGCTGAGAGCTCCGTCTCCGGGGTCCTCTCTCTGGAGGGTGTGGGGGGCTGAGAGCTCCGACTCCGGGGTCCTCTCTCTGCGGGGTGCGGGGACTGAGAGCTCCGACTCCGGGGTCCTCTCTCTGGGGGGTGCGGGGCCGAGAGCTCCGACTCCGGGGTCCTCTCTCTGGGGGGTGCGGGGCCGAGAGCTCCGATTCCGGGGTCCTCTCTCTGGGGGGTGCGGGGGGCCGAGAGCTCCGACTCCGGGGTCCTCTCTCTGGGGGGTGCGGGGCCGAGAGCTCCGACTCCGGGGTCCTCTCTCTGCGGGGTGCGGGGACTGAGAGCTCCGACTCCGGGGTCCTCTCTCTGGGGGGTGCGGGGCCGAGAGCTCCGACTCCGGGGTCCTCTCTCTGGGGGGTGCGGGGCCGAGAGCTCCGACTCCGGGGTCCTCTCTCTGGGGGGTGCGGGGGGCCGAGAGCTCCGACTCCGGGGTCCTCTCTCTGGGGGGTGCGGGGCCGAGAGCTCCGACTCTGGGGTCCTCTCTCTGGGGGGTGCGGGGGCTGAGAGCTCCGACTCCGGGGTCCTCTCTGGGGGGTGCGGGGCCGAGAGCTCCGACTCTGGGGTCCTCTCTCTGGGGGGTGCGGGGGGCCGAGAGCTCCGACTCTGGGGTCCTCTCTCTGGGGGGTGCGGGGCCGAGAGCTCCGACTCTGGGGTCCTCTCTCTGGGGGGTGCGGGGACTGAGAGCTCCGACTCCGGGGTCCTCTCTCTGGGGGGTGCGGGGCCGAGAGCTCCGACTCCGGGGTCCTCTCTCTGGGGGGTGCGGGGCCGAGAGCTCCGACTCTGGGGTCCTCTCTCTGGGGGGTGCGGGGGGCCGAGAGCTCCGACTCTGGGGTCCTCTCTCTGGGGGGTGCGGGGCCGAGAGCTCCGACTCTGGGGTCCTCTCTCTGGGGGGTGCGGGGACTGAGAGCTCCGACTCCGGGGTCCTCTCTCTGGGGGGTGCGGGGACTGAGAGCTCCGACTCCGGGGTCCTCTCTCTGCGGGGTGCGGGGACTGAGAGCTCCGACTCCGGGGTCCTCTCTCTGGGGGGTGCGGGGACTGAGAGCTCCGACTCCGGGGTCCTCTCTCTGCGGGGTGCGGGGACTGAGAGCTCCGACTCCGGGGTCCTCTCTCTGGGGGGTGCGGGGCCGAGAGCTCCGACTCCGGGGTCCTCTCTCTGGGGGGTGCGGGGCCGAGAGCTCCGACTCTGGGGTCCTCTCTCTGGGGGGTGCGGGGACTGAGAGCTCCGACTCCGGGGTCCTCTCTCTGGGGGGTGCGGGGACTGAGAGCTCCGACTCCGGGGTCCTCTCTCTGGGGGGTGCGGGGCCGAGAGCTCCGACTCCGGGGTCCTCTCTCTGGGGGGTGCGGGGACTGAGAGCTCCGACTCCGGGGTCCTCTCTCTGGGGGGTGCGGGGCTGAGAGCTCCGACTCCGGGGTCCTCTCTCTGGGGGGTGCGGGGCCGAGAGCTCCGACTCCGGGGTCCTCTCTCTGGGGGGTGCGGGGGGCCGAGAGCTCCGACTCCGGGGTCCTCTCTCTGGGGGGTGCGGGGCTGAGAGCTCCGACTCCGGGGTCCTCTCTCTGGGGGGTGCGGGGGCGAGAGCTCCGACTCCGGGGTCCTCTCTCTGGGGGGTGCGGGGCTGAGAGCTCCGACTCCGGGGTCCTCTCTCTGGGGGGTGCGGGGCTGAGAGCTCCGACTCCGGGGTCCTCTCTCTGGGGGGTGCGGGGCTGAGAGCTCCGACTCCGGGGTCCTCTCTCTGGGGGGTGTGCGGGGCTGAGAGCTCCGACTCCGGGGTCCTCTCTCTGGGGGGTGCGGGGGCGAGAGCTCCGACTCCGGGGTCCTCTCTCTGGGGGGTGCGGGGCTGAGAGCTCCGTCTCCGGGGTCCTCTCTCTGGGGGGTGCGGGGCTGAGAGCTCCGACTCCGGGGTCCTCTCTCTGGAGGGTGCGGGGCCGAGAGCTCCGACTCCGGGGTCCTCTCTCTGGGGGGTGCGGGGCCGAGAGCTCCGACTCCGGGGTCCTCTCTCTGGGGGGTGCGGGGCCGAGAGCTCCGACTCCGGGGTCCTCTCTCTGGGGGGTGCGGGGCTGAGAGCTCCGACTCCGGGGTCCTCTCTCTGGGGGGTGCGGGGCCGAGAGCTCCGACTCCGGGGTCCTCTCTCTGGGGGGTGCGGGGCCGAGAGCTCCGACTCCGGGGTCCTCTCTCTGGCGGGTGCGGGGCCGAGAGCTCCGACTCCGGGGTCCTCTCTCTGGGGGGTGCGGGGCCGAGAGCTCCGACTCCGGGGTCCTCTCTCTGGCGGGTGCGGGGCCGAGAGCTCCGACTCCGGGGTCCTCTCTCTGGCGGGTGCGGGGCCGAGAGCTCCGACTCCGGGGTCCTCTCTCTGGAGGGTGCGGGGCCGAGAGCTCCGACTCCGGGGTCCTCTCTCTGGGGGGTGCGGGGCCGAGAGCTCCGACTCCGGGGTCCTCTCTCTGGCGGGTGCGGGGCCGAGAGCTCCGACTCCGGGGTCCTCTCTCTGGGGGGTGCGGGGCCGAGAGCTCCGACTCCGGGGTCCTCTCTCTGGGGGGTGCGGGGCCGAGAGCTCCGATTCCGGGGTCCTCTCTCTGGGGGGTGCGGGGACTGAGAACTCCAACTCCGGGGTCCTCTCTCTGACTCTGGGAGGGGGGCGGTTGGTGATTAGAGGGGAGGGGCTGAGGGCTCAGACTCCGGGGTCCTGTCTCTGGCTGAGGAGGGAGCCTCAGAGCTCCGATTCCTGGGTCCTCTCTAGAAGTGGGGGGGAGTCTCCAGGAACCAGCTGTTGCGGGAGGCCCATGAGGGGTTCCCGCCGGTGCTGTTGTTTTCTCTCTGTTCTTTGTCCCTGTCACTTGCTGCAGGGAAGCCCCCAGGGCTGGGGGGCGGAGGAGGGGCAAGCCTGCCCCTAGCTGTGGGCAGCAGGTGAGGGCGTGTTTTCCAGTCGGGGTCCCCGGCTGCGCAGTCCTGGGCGCTGGGGCTGTGGGATGGAATGGGGGCTGGGCTGCAGGGCGCACAGTGGGGGAGGAGTCCCCTTGGCACACGCTGGAGGGGCTGTGTCCCGGCCCCAGATGCCCCCTCTGCCGGCATGTGGTGGGGCAGAGATGCCGGGGACACCCAGGAGCTGCAGGATCCCCCCCGAGTGGAGCTCCAGGGCGCCCCTGTCTGGCTTTCTGACACCCCTCCCCCGCCGCAGGCAGCAGCATGCGTCTGGTCGGACCATGGGGTCCACGCGGGTGACGGCCAAGGAGCTGTGTGAGAATGACGACCTGGCCACCAGCCTGGTGCTCGACTCCTACCTGGGCTTCAAGACCCACAAGATGAACGTCAGGTCAGGGCGTGGCTGGCCGGGGGACAGGGGCTGTGGGGCGGGAGTGAGGGGCACCGGGAGGGGCTGCGGGGCAAGAGTGAGGGGCACGGGCTGGGCTGGGCTGGGCTGGCAGGGGCTGTGTCAGGAGTGAGGGGCACTGGCAGGGCTGGGCTGGCAGGGGCTGTGTCAGGAGTGAGGGGCACCGGCAGGGCTGGGCTGGGCTGGCAGGGGCTGCGTCAGGAGTGAGGGGCACTGGCAGGGCTGGGCTGGCAGGGGCTGTGTCAGGAGTGAGGGGCACCGGCAGGGCTGGGCTGGCAGGGGCTGTGTCAGGAGTGAGGGGCACTGGCAGGGCTGGGCTGGCAGGGGCTGTGTCAGGAGTGAGGGGCACCGGCAGGGCTGGGCTGGCAGGGGCTGTGTCAGGAGTGAGGGGCACTGGCAGGGCTGGGCTGGCAGGGGCTGTGTCAGGAGTGAGGGGCACTGGCAGGGCTGGGCTGGCAGGGGCTGTGTGTCAGGAGTGAGGGGCACCGGCAGGGCTGGGCTGGGCAGGCAGGGGCTGTGTCAGGAGTGAGGGGCACGGGCTGGGCTGGGCTGGGCTGGCAGGGGCTGTGTGTCAGGAGTGAGGGGCACCGGCAGGGCTGGGCTGGGCAGGCAGGGGCTGTGTCAGGAGTGAGGGGCACCAGCAGGGCTGGGCTGGGCTGGCAGGGGCTGTGTCAGGAGTGAGGGGCACCGGCAGGGCTGGGCTGGGCTGGCAGGGGCGGTGTGTCAGGAGTGAGGGGCACGGGCAGGGCTGGGCTGGGCTGGCAGGGGCTGTGTGTCAGGAGTGAGGGGCACTGGCAGGGCTGGGCTGGGCAGGCAGGGGCTGTGTCAGGAGTGAGGGGCACTGGCAGGGCTGGGCTGGGCTGGCAGGGGCTGTGTCAGGAGTGAGGGGCACCGGCAGGGCTGGGCTGGGCTGGGCAGGCAGGGGCTGTGTCAGGAGTGAGGGGCACCGGCAGGGCTGGGCTGGGCTGGCAGGGGCGGTGTGTCAGGAGTGAGGGGCACGGGCAGGGCTGGGCTGGGCTGGCAGGGGCTGTGTGTCAGGAGTGAGGGGCACTGGCAGGGCTGGGCTGGCAGGGGCTGTGTGTCAGGAGTGAGGGGCACTGGCAGGGCTGGGCTGGCAGGGGCTGTGTCAGGAGTGAGGGGCACGGGCTGGGCTGGGCTGGCAGGGGCTGTGTCAGGAGTGAGGGGCACGGGCTGGGCTGGGCTGGCAGGGGCTGTGTCAGGAGTGAGGGGCACCGGCAGGGCTGGGCTGACAGGGGCTGTGTCAGGAGTGAGGGGCACCGGCAGGGCTGGGCTGGCAGGGGCTGTGTCAGGAGTGAGGGGCACCGGCAGGGCTGGGCTGACAGGGGCTGTGTCAGGAGTGAGGGGCACCGGCAGGGCTGGGCTGACAGGGGCTGTGTCAGGAGTGAGGGGCACCGGCAGGGCTGGGCTGGCAGGGGCTGTGTCAGGAGTGAGGGGCACCGGCAGGGCTGGGCTGACAGGGGCTGCAGGGCAGAAGTGAGGGGCACTGGCAGGGCTGGGCTGGCAGGGGCTGTGTCAGGAGTGAGGGGCACCGGCAGGGCTGGGCTGACAGGGGCTGCAGGGCAGAAGTGAGGGGCTCCGGCAGGGCTGGGGGAGCCCAGGGCTGGGGTGGCAGGGGTGTGATGAGGACTCTCTGCCCCCCAGCCCGCTCCCCGCCATCAGGAGGCAGCACCACCTGCGCGAGGCGGTGGAGGGGTTCCGCCGGCGCCGGGACCTGGAGGCCGCGTACCGGGCCCTCATGCTGGGCGAATGGGCCGGCCCCTACTTCAAGAGCCGTAGCCGCCAGCAGGAGACAGCGCTCAAAACTCACGTGAGTCCTGGGGCCTGGCCTGGCGAGGGGCAGGGCAAGGGGTCCAGTGGGTGGAGCAGGGAAGGGCGGGGTGGGGCTGGGCTGGGCTGGGCTGGGCGCTAGGACTCCTGGGTTCTCAGCCTGGGTCACGGTCCCTCTCGTGTTCTCCCCAGATATTCCGCTACCTCCGCATCTTCCTCCCTGAGAGCGGCTTCGCCATCCTGCCCTGCAGCCGCTACTCCCTGGAGACCAACGGGGCCCAGGTGGTGTCCACAAAGTCATGGTAGGAGGCTCTCGACTCCCTGCACCCCATGGGCAAAGGGCTCCCTTACGCCTGTCCCGCCCCAGAGCAGCTGGCTCCCACACTGGGCAAGGGGTCCCCCTACGCCTGCCCACCCCCCAAAATGACTGGGTCCCATGCTAGAAGGGGTCCCCCTATGCCTGCCCATCCCCCAGAGTGGCTGGGTCCCGTGCCAGAAGGGGTCCTCCTATGCCACTCCCCCCCCACCTGCCCCGAATGGCTGGGTCCCGTGCCAGGCGAGGGGTCTCTGTGTATCCAGCCTCCCCACCCACCCCCAGTGCCCGATGGGGGGCTGTGCAGCAGGCCCTTACCTGCCCCCCAATGCCGCAGGAGGAAGAACGACAAGCTGGAGCTGCTGGTGGGCTGCATTGCGGAGCTGACGGAGCCAGACGAGAGCCTGCTGCGGGCCGGGGAGAACGACTTCAGCATCATGTACTCCACGCGCAAGCAGTGCGCCCAGCTCTGGCTCGGCCCCGCCGCCTTCATCAACCACGGTGCGGGCAGCTGCTCCCGCCCTGCCGCCCCTCCTGCCCACCTCGCCGGGCCCCTCGCCAGAGCCCCCGCCCCTCCCGCCCACCTCGCCGGGCCCCTCGCCAGAGCCCCCGCCCCTCCCGCCCACCTCGCCGGGCCCCTCGCCAGAGCCCCCGCCCCTCCCGCCCACCTCGCCGGGCCCCTCGCCAGAGCCCCCGCCCCTCCCGCCCACCTCGCCGGGCCCCTCGCCAGAGCCCCCGCCCCTCCCGCCCACCTCGCCGGGCCCCTCGCCAGAGCCCCCGCCCCTCCCGCCCACCTCGCCGGGCCCCTCGCCAGAGCCCCCGCCCCTCCCGCCCACCTCGCCGGGCCCCTCGCCAGAGCCCCCGCCCCTCCCGCCCACCTCGCCGGGCCCCTCGCCAGAGCCCCCGCCCCTCCCGCCCACCTCGCCGGGCCCCTCGCCAGAGCCCCCGCCCCTCCCGCCCACCTCGCCGGGCCCCTCGCCAGAGCCCCCGCCCCTCCCGCCCACCTCGCCGGGCCCCTCGCCAGAGCCCCCGCCCCTCCCGCCCACCTCGCCGGGCCCCTCGCCAGAGCCCCCGCCCCTCCCGCCCACCTCGCCGGGCCCCTCGCCAGAGCCCCCGCCCCTCCCGCCCACCTCGCCGGGCCCCTCGCCAGAGCCCCCGCCCCTCCCGCCCACCTCGCCGGGCCCCTCGCCAGAGCCCCCGCCCCTCCCGCCCACCTCGCCGGGCCCCTCGCCAGAGCCCCCGCCCCTCCCGCCGGGCCCCTCGCCAGAGCCCCCGCCCCTCCCGCCCACCTCGCCGGGCCCCTCGCCAGAGCCCCCGCCCCTCCCGCCCACCTCGCCGGGCCCCTCGCCAGAGCCCCCGCCCCTCCCGCCGGGCCCCTCGCCAGAGCCCCCGCCCCTCCCCGCCGGGCCCCTCGCCAGAGCCCCCGCCCCTCCCGCCCACCTCGCCGGGCCCCTCGCCAGAGCCCCCGCCCCTCCCGCCCACCTCGCCGGGCCCCTCGCCAGAGCCCCCGCCCCTCCCGCCCACCTCGCCGGGCCCCTCGCCAGAGCCCCCGCCCCTCCCGCCCACCTCGCCGGGCCCCTCGCCAGAGCCCCCGCCCCTCCCGCCCACCTCGCCGGGCCCCTCGCCAGAGCCCCCGCCCCTCCCGCCCACCTCGCCGGGCCCCTCGCCAGAGCCCCCGCCCCTCCCGCCGGGCCCCTCGCCAGAGCCCCCGCCCCTCCCGCCCACCTCGCCGGGCCCCTCGCCAGAGCCCCCGCCCCTCCCGCCCACCTCGCCGGGCCCCTCGCCAGAGCCCCCGCCCCTCCCGCCGGGCCCCTCGCCAGAGCCCCCGCCCCTCCCGCCGGGCCCCTCGCCAGAGCCCCCGCCCCTCCCGCCCACCTCGCCGGGCCCCTCGCCAGAGCCCCCGCCCCTCCCGCCCACCTCGCCGGGCCCCTCGCCAGAGCCCCCGCCCCTCCCGCCCACCTCGCCGGGCCCCTCGCCAGAGCCCCCGCCCCTCCCGCCCACCTCGCCGGGCCCCTCGCCAGAGCCCCCGCCCCTCCCGCCCACCTCGCCGGGCCCCTCGCCAGAGCCCCCGCCCCTCCCGCCCACCTCGCCGGGCCCCTCGCCAGAGCCCCCGCCACTCCCGCCTGCCCTGCTGGGCCCCCTGCCGGGCTCCCCACCACTCCCGCCCGCCCCGCTGGGCCCCCCGCTAGCCTCCCCACCCACCCACCCTGCCGGGCCCCCCGCTGCCTCCCCGCCCCTTCCGCCCGCCCTGCCGGGCCCCTCGCTGGACCCCCCTCCACTCCCGCCCGCCCTGCCATGTCCCCCGCCCCTCCCGCCGTGCAGGGCCTCCCGCCACTCCCACCCACCCTGCCAGGCCCCCCGCCGGACCCCCCGTCACTCCCGCCCCCACTGCTTCCACCCACCCGCCCTGCTGGGCCCCTGCTACTCCTCCTACCTGCCCTGCCAGGCCCCTGCCGGGCCTCCCACCCACCTTGCCAGATCCCCACTCTTGCCGCTCTGCCAGGCACCTGCTGCCTCCACCCGCCCACCCCGCCAAGCCCCTTTCCTGCCCTGCCGGTGCCCCTCAATCCTGACCTGCAGCCCCACCCTGGGCTCCCCCAGCTCTGCCCCATCCTCCTGTGGCCCCTCCCTCCCAGCCTCTTTGGGATCTCTCAGACCTGTAGGGGGCCTCTCAGTGGTGCCCCCCGCACTGGGGGGGGTCATTCAGCACCAGCTCTGCCCCTGGCACGGCTGATCCTCTCCAGCCCGTAGGTATTGGCAGGGCTGGGCGGGGGGGAGGCTTTGTCCCACCCTGGTCCCCGTGGCGGCAGCCTGTGGTCACTCACCTGGGGCGGCAGGGCTGGGGACGTGCTGTGAGCCGGGGGGAGTGGCAGGCGCCTGACCCTGTCTTCTGCCTTCTCTCCACTCCCGCTGCTCCTGGACTGCCGGGGGACCCACCAGACTGCAGGCCCAACTGCAAGGTAGGGATCACAGGGGGCCAGCCTGGCTCCTGCAGGGGAGCAGGGCGGGGGGCCGGGTGGCTGAGGCGGAGCCAGGACGTGGGACCCCGGGGAAGGGAGGGGCAAGAAGTTGCCCCCGTTGGTAAGTTGGGGCGGAGGGTGAACGAGCCTTTGCCCAGGGCTGGGAGATCCCTGCTGGGGGGTGCAGCTGTCGGGGGTTATGGCCCCCCCGCTGACGCCTCGGTCCCGCCAGTTCGTCCCGACGGAGGGGAACACGGCCTGCGTCAAGGTGCTCAGGGACATCGAGCCGGACGACGAGATCACCTGCTTCTACGGCGACGGCTTCTTTGGGGAGAACAACGAGCTGTGCGAGTGCCGCACCTGCGAGAGGTGGAGCGGGGGGCCAGGCCGCCTGGCTCGGGAGGGGAGCGGGGGCTAGTGGGTAGAGCAGTGTGGTCAGGAGCCAGGACGCCTGGGGAGGGGAGCGGGGGCTAGTGGGTAGAGCAGTGTGGTCAGGAGCCAGGACGCCTGGGGAAGGGAGCGGGGGCTAGTGGGTAGAGCAGTGTGGTCGGGAGCCAGGACGCCTGGGGAGGGGAGCAGGGGCTAATGGGTAGAGCAGTGTGGTCGGGAGCCAGGACGCCTGGGGAGGGGAGCAGGGGCTAATGGGTAGAGCAGTGTGGTCGGGAGCCAGGACGCCTGGGGAAGGGAGCGGGGGCTAGTGGGTGGAGCAGTGTGGTCGGGAGCCAGGACGCCTGGGGAAGGGAGCGGGGGCTAGTGGGTGGAGCAGTGTGGTCAGGAGCCAGGACGCCTGGGGAAGGGAGCGGGGGCTAGTGGGTGGAGCAGTGTGGTCGGGAGCCAGGACGCCTGGGGAGGGAAGCGGGGGCTAGTGGGTAGAGCAGTGTGGTCGGGAGCCAGGACGCCTGGGGAGGGGAGCGGGGGCTAGTGGGTAGAGCAGTGTGGTCGGGAGCCAGGACGCCTGGGGAGGGGAGCGGGGGCTAATGGGTAGAGCAGTGTGGTCGGGAGCCAGGACGCCTGGGGAGGGGAGCAGGGGCTAATGGGTAGAGCAGTGTGGTCGGGAGCCAGGACGCCTGGGGAGGGAAGCGGGGGCTAGTGGGTAGAGCAGTGTGGTCGGGAGCCAGGACGCCTGGGGAGGGGAGCGGGGGCTAGTGGGTGGAGCAGTGTGGTCGGGAGCCAGGACGCCTGAGGAGGGGAGCAGGGGCTAGTGAGTGGAGCAGTGTGGTCGGGAGCCAGGACGCCTGGGGAGGGGAGCGGGGGCTAGTGGGTAGAGCAGTGTGGTCGGGAGCCAGGACGCTTGGGGAGGGGAGCAGGGGCTAGTGGGTGGAGCAGTGTGGTCGGGAGCCAGGACGCCTGGGGAGGGGAGCAGGGGCTAGTGGGTAGAGCAGTGTGGTCGGGAGCCAGGACGCCTGGGGAGGGGAGCAGGGGCTAGTGGGTAGAGCAGTGTGGTCGGGAGCCAGGACGCCTGGGGAGGGGAGCGGGGGCTAGTGGGTAGAGCAGTGTGGTCAGGAGCCAGGATGCCTGGGGAGGGGAGCGGGGGCTAGTGGGTGGAGCAGTGTGGTCGGGAGCCAGGACGCCTGGGGAGGGGAGCGGGGGCTAGTGGGTGGAGCAGTGTGGTCGGGAGCCAGGACGCCTGAGGAGGGGAGCGGGGGCTAGTGGGTAGAGCAGTGTGGTCAGGAGCCAGGATGCCTGGGGAGGGGAGCGGGGGCTAGTGGGTGGAGCAGTGTGGTCGGGAGCCAGGACGCCTGGGGAGGGGAGCGGGGGCTAGTGGGTAGAGCAGTGTGGTCGGGAGCCAGGACGCCTGGGGAGGGGAGCGGGGGCTAGTGGGTGGAGCAGTGTGGTCGGGAGCCAGGACGCCTGAGGAGGGGAGCGGGGGCTAGTGGGTGGAGCAGTGTGGTCGGGAGCCAGGACGCCTGGGGAGGGGAGCAGGGGCTAGTGGGTGGAGCAGCGTGGTCGGGAGCCAGGACGCCTGGGGAGGGGAGCGGGGGCTAGTGGGTAGAGCAGTGTGGTCGGGAGCCAGGACGCCTGGGGAGGGGAGCAGGGGCTAGTGGGTGGAGCAGCAGGGCCGGGAGCCAGGACTTAAGGCCTCTGTTTGCGCAGGAAGGGGGAAGGCGCCTTCCGCCTGCGGAAGAAGGACCCCTCGCAATCTACCTCAGCGCAGGAGAAGTACCGGCTGCGGGAGACGGACGGGCGGCTGCAGCGCTGGAAGGGGCGGGTCTCCAAACAGACGCAGCAGCCGGGCGCGCGGCGCCGGCGGAAGGCCCGGCGCAGGAGGGAGCGTGCCCGCGGTAGGCGCCCCGCCTGGGGGGTCGGCGGTGGCGCTGTCCCGGTGCCGGGGGTTTGCCTGACCTCTCCCTTTGTCCTCTTGCAGCTTCCCGGCTCGGAGCCCGGAGCCGCGGGCTGCCCTGGTCTCTGGTGGCGCTGAAGGACCTGCGGGTCGCCCTGCACGACTGTGTGGCCTGCCGGGGCGCGGGGCCAGCTGGCTGCCGGCTGCGGAAGCCCCTCTGGGTTTCCCTGCCGCGGTGGGAGCCCAGAGCCGGGCGGACGCCGGCCAGCGCCGAGGGCTCCGGCACCGTCCTCCGTCGCTCGCTGCGCAGACGCCGCCCGGCGCACTGGGACGACAGCTGCTGCACGGCCACCGGCCTGGCCGGCCCCCGCCTGGCCCCCCCCAGTCCCAGCTGCGCGCTGCGTCTGGGGCTGGGGGGCAGGCTGCCCCCAAGAGGACTGGCTGGGCAAGGCTCAGGGGCTGGGGGGCCACATGGGGTCCGCTGCCCCAGCCGAGGCCTGCGGGAGACCCTGCCCTCCATGAGGCTCTCGGGGGGAATTCTGGAGCTTCGGGCTGGCCTCACTGGGCCCCCTTGTGGAGCTCTGAAGCTCTGTGCTAGAGACATGCGGCTCCACACTGGGGATGCGGGGCCCTCTGGGGCAGCGCTGGGGGCCAGGGACATGGGACCCCCTGGGGTAGCGCTGGAGCCAGGTTCCAGGGACACGGGGCCTCCTGGGGTAGCGCTGGAGCCGGGTTCTGGGGACATGGGGCCCCCTGGGATAGCGCTGGAGCCGGGTTCTGGGGACATGGGGCCCCCTGGGATAGCGCTGGAGCCAGGTTCCAGGGACACGGGGCCCCCTGGGGCTGCGCTGGAGCCAGGTTGCAGGGACGCGGGACCCCCTGGGGCAGCGCTGGAGCCGGGGACTGGGGACTTGAGGCCCCCTGGGGCCATGCTGGAGCTGGGGGCCGGGAACGCAGGACCCCCTGGGGCAGCGCTGGAGCCAGGTTGCAGGGACGCGGGGCCCCCTGGGGCAGCGCTGGAGCCAGGGGCCAGGGACGCGGGGCCCCCTGGGGCTGCGCTGGAGCCAGGGGTTGGGGACGCAGGGCCCGCTGCTGGAGCTGTGAAGCACCGCGCCGGGGACACAGCTCCCCAACCCCTGACCCCCCCAGCTCCCCCGCCCCCGAGCCAGCTGCTCTGTCGGACCAGGAGTATGGCCCGGCAGCAAGCCAAGGCCACGCTCCCTGCCAGCCCCTGCTCCCACCCCCCGAACCGCCAGCAGCCGGCCAGCCAGCCCCCCCCGGGCAGAGACGACCCCAAGCTCTCCCTCTACGCCCACGTCCGCCTGGAGGCGGGGAGGCTCTGCCGGGCGGAGCAGGAGCCCAAACGGACGGTGACCTTCCACCCCTTCACCCCCCCCAAGCGCCTGCGGCTGGTGGTGAGCCACGGCTCCATCAACCTCGACATGGCCTCCAGCGAGGAGTCGGCCTGAGGCTCAGGGACCTCGCCTGGCTGCCGGCCCGTGGGCCGGGGCCCCAGCTCTCTGAGGTGCATGCCTGGGGCGGCGCTGGGCTCCCCCTCCCCTCGGGCTGGGGCCGGGGGTCATTATCCCTCTGACGAGTGCAGAGAACCAGCAGGGCTGGGGCCTGGCTCCTCAGCTGGGGCGGCAGGACCCCCTTGCCTGCAGGGGAGCCCTGTCCTGGGGGGCGGGCGGGCCCCGCTCTCGCCTGGGCGGTGCTTGCACAAGAGAGTGGAAGGGCCGACCTCCCCTCCCCCCCCCAGCTCTGCAGGCGTCTGGGGCCGGCGGCCGTCCCCTCCCTCTGGTGCTATTCGGGCTTTCCTCCCTTGCCCCCCCAGCCCCCGGAGGCACAGTCCAGCTGTGGCCCCGGGAGGGGGTGCTCAGGGACCCCCTGCCCCCGATCAAAGGGCCCCAGTGTTCTTACTGCTTGATGCTGTTCTCAGGGCTCACTGGGCCAAGGGCCCCTGGTGGATTTGGGGTTGGGGGGGCGAAGGGGCTAATTTCTCACAGAGTCCCGAGCTGGGGGTGTGTCCCCTGCCCTCCAGGTGGTGGCTGATCCCTGCCCGTGTCACTGGACCTCGGTACAGACGATGGATCGTGGGGCAGGAGCGAGCCCGGACTCCTGGGGGCTGCAGCCAGCTGCGGGAGGGGAGTGGGGGCTAGTGTTTGGGGGGGGGCAGGACTCCTGGGTTCTCTCCCCAGCTGCACCTTGGCTTGGGCCCAGTCATCACTTGTGTGCCTCGGTTTCCCCATCTGGAAAATGGGTTTCACACTTACCTACCTCACTGGGGAAGGGAGGAGGCAAAGCCATTGGCCAAGTATCCGGGCCATTCCCCTGGTCACCTGCAGTGCCCCCTTTCCCTGCCTCCCCCAGCTGGAGACCCCCAGAGCTTGGGCACTGCAAATGGGGGGGGCTCCCATTCTAGCTCAGCTGGCCTGAGACTCCCATGTGGTTTGTAACGACCCCCCCACCCCTCTGGGTCCAAGGCAGAGGGTCGCTGGCCCCAGGGCTCTTCTGGGGGGAGGCAAGGTGCTAATGCTATTAGAGCTCCCCCCAGGGGCCTGCACTGCATGAGGGGGTTGGGCTAGAAATGTGGGGGACATTTGCCCAGGCCAAACCCACAGCTGATCCCAGGGGGTGGGGGGTTGGATTGGTGCTAGGGGCCCGTGGGGTACGGTGGGGGTGGGAGACGCCCCATAGGGGAATGTGCCCAGCTCTGGGGAAGGGGGGTATATGAGGGGGTTCCCAGCCCCCCTTTGGAGCTGGGGCCTGTGGGGAGGAGCCGGGCAGCGCGCGTTTGGGGGGGGTGTAGGGAGTGGGGCAGAAAACCCACTTTTGAAAATGGACAAACAATGGTTGGAATAAAGATTTTGTAAAACATTGTACCTGTGTCTGCTCTGAGAGCAAGGGGGCTAGGAGCCAGGGCGCCGGGTTCTCCCACCTCTGGGGGGGGGCTTGGTGCCCATCCCCTGGCTGGGGCATGGGGGCGTCCCATGGATTGCTCTGGCTGCAGAAACTTGGGGGTTGCTTTTCCTCTTGCAGGAGATAGAGCTGAAATGCTCCCCCACCGCATCACACTGCCCGGCACACTGGGCTGGCAGGGGGTGCGGGTCGGGAGTTAGGGGCACCCCCAGGGCTGGGGAGGCAGGGGGTGCGGGTCGGGAGTTAGGGGCACCCCCAGGGCTGGGGAGGCAGGGGCTGTGGGTTGGGAGTTAGGGGCACCCCCAGGGCTGGGGAGGCAGGGGGTGCGGGTCAGGAGTTAGGGGCACCCCCAGGGCTGGGGAGGCAGGGGCTGTGGGTTGGGAGTTAGGGGCACCCCCAGGGCTGGGGAGGCAGGGGCTGTGGGTTGGGAGTTAGGGGCACCCCCAGGGCTGGAGAGGCAGGGGGTGCGGGTCGGGAGTTAGGGGCACCCCCAGGGCTGGGGAGGCAGGGGGTGCGGGTCGGGAGTTAGGGGCACCCCCAGGGCTGGGGAGGCAGGGGCTGCGGGTCGGGAGTTAGGGGCACCCCCAGGGCTGGGGAGGCAGGGGGTGCGGGTCGGGAGTTAGGGGCACCCCCAGGGCTGGGGAGGCAGGGGCTGTGGGTTGGGAGTTAGGGGCACCCCCAGGGCTGGGGAGGCAGGGGGTGCGGGTCAGGAGTTAGGGGCACCCCCAGGGCTGGGGAGGCAGGGGCTGTGGGTCGGGAGTTAGGGGCACCCCCAGGGCTGGGGAGGCAGGGGCTGTGGGTTGGGAGTTAGGGGCACCCCCAGGGCTGGAGAGGCAGGGGGTGCGGGTCGGGAGTTAGGGGCACCCCCAGGGCTGGGGAGGCAGGGGGTGCGGGTCGGGAGTTAGGGGCACCCCCAGGGCTGGGGAGGCAGGGGGTGCGGGTCGGGAGTTAGGGGCACCCCCAGGGCTGGGGAGGCAGGGGCTGCGGGTCGGGAGTTAGGGGCACCCCCAGGGCTGGGGAGGCAGGGGCTGCGGGTCGGGAGTTAGGGGCACCCCCAGGGCTGGGGAGGCAGGGGGTGCGGGTCGGGAGTTAGGGGCACCCCCAGGGCTGGGGAGGCAGGGGGTGCGGGTCGGGAGTTAGGGGCACCCCCAGGGCTGGGGAGGCAGGGGGTGCGGGTCGGGAGTTAGGGGCACCCCCAGGGCTGGGGAGGCAGGGGGTGCGGGTCGGGAGTTAGGGGCACCCCCAGGGCTGGGGAGGCAGGGGGTGCGGGTCGGGAGTTAGGGGCACCCCCAGGGCTGGAGAGGCAGGGGGTGCGGGTCGAGAGTTAGGGGCACCCCCAGGGCTGGGGAGGCAGGGGGTGCGGGTCGGGAGTTAGGGGCACCCCCAGGGCTGGGGAGGCAGGGGGTGCGGGTCGGGAGTTAGGGGCACCCCCAGGGCTGGGGAGGCAGGGGGTGCGGGTCAGGAGTTAGGGGCACCCTCAGGGCTGGGGAGGCAGGGGGTGCGGGTCGGGAGTTAGGGGCACCCCCAGGGCTGGTGAGGCAGGGGGTGCGGGTCGAGAGTTGGGGCACCCCCAGGGCTGGGCTGTGGGTCAGGAGTTAGGGGCACCCCCAGGGCTGGAGAGGCAGGGGGTTGACTGAGGCAGGGAACAGTTGGAATAGGGCTGGGAAGACCCGTCCTCTGCTCCTCCCCCTTTCAGCCCACTCCCCCCGCCTTCCAGGCCAGAACCTCCTTCCCTCCCTTAGGCCATGACGGCCCCAGTCGCCTGGGTCCCCTTCCATCCCTCCCCCCCCCGTGGCTCCCTGCTGGTCCTGGCCATCGTGGTCTCCATGTTCGGCCACCTGACGGGCTGGTTCCTTGTCTGAGGTCAGAGGTTCGCCTCCCCGCACACCCAGGAACGGCCCCCAGCCATGGAGCTGGCCTCTCCCCATGGTAGAATGAGAATCTGGTGGAAAAGACCCGGCTACCAACAGGATCTGCCGGGACAGCAGGCCAGCCCTTGGCAAGGGAAGAGGCCGATGGGCAGGTCAGGGTGTATCTGAGCAGATGTAGATCAGGTGCAGGGAGGAGTCAAGCAGACCTGGGTTTGCTCTGTGGGCCTTCTCCTAGGATCCCCCCGAAGGGAGCATCTTGTTCCTTGGCTGAACTGTGACCACAGGGGAGCTGGGAGTCAGGCTCAGAGGGGAAGTAAAGCCAACTATCACAAATATTGGGGTGGTGGGTAGCAATGTATATAAATCTGAAGGGAGGAGATGTAGAAAATTGATAAGGGAAGCAAAAGGCAGGAAGGCCACGTCGCTGGCCCACAGTGTTAAAGACAATTAAGGAGCTGTTTTAAACATAGATTAGGAGCACAAAGAGCTCTGCCATTGCTATGGGGACATTGTAGATGGAGAGGGTAGAAATTTCAGTGCTGCCACGAAGGGAGAATCTTTCCTTAAATATTTCTTGTGTCTGCGCGTGGAAAAAGTACACTGTCAGGGTGGTCAAATATTGGAATAAATTGCCAAGGGAGGTGGTGGAATCTCCCTCTCTGGAGATATTTAAGAACAGGTTAGATAGACATCTGTCAGGGATGGTGTAGACGGAGCTTGGTCCTGCCTTGAGGGCGGGGGGCTGGACTCGATGACTTCTTGAGGTCCCTTCCAGTCCTATTATTCTATGATTCTATGATTCTATGATGTTGCCTGAGCAGGTGATGATGGTGGGCAAGCTCTTGGTTCTTCTCTTGACTCAAGTGAAAGTAAAATAGCAGGTACAAAAGGAAATCACCAAGAGTTTGAAAAGAGCTGGCCGAGGCATCCGGAGCCCTCTTTGGGCTGAGAAAGCTAACCTTGGGCCAATGTTTTAAATGGGATTTGGGGATCTCCCAACTAATTGTGGACCTGTCGTCCTGACATCAAGCCCGGGGGGATAATGGGAGGGCAAATCCGTGCTTCAATTAATACAAATTAAAGGAAAGTGCCATGATTCCTCAGCATGGGAGTATGGGGACTCGCCCCCTCACACTGACCAGCTGGGCTCTTTTGCTGCGATGCCCCGTTTGGCTGAGGAAGGTCACGGGGCAGAGGCAATGAAGCTTGGGGAGGGACGCCAGCTGGGATCACTCGGCTGTTGGCTGGCAGCTGGGTTGAGTGGTTAGAGCCCATCGCCCTTCCCTTGGCCTGCTCCACCCCCCATGGCAGCCACAGAGCCCGGGTGCTATTGACGGGGGTGAGGGGGTTAGCCCTTGCATTCCTGCCCAGCTTCCCTGAGCCTCCCACGTGGTGTGTGTCAAAATCGTCCCCCGCTCTGCCTCTCCCAGGATCAGCCTCACCTGCCCCCCCCTTCTCCCCAGCGAATACGTCAGGGCTCATGCCTGGCCCAGCCCCTGCAGGGCTTCTTCCCTAGGGTGGGGAAGCCGCTGACCCAGAAAACCTGGTGAACTTTGTATCCTGGGGAGGGGGGGAGGAGCCAATTTCCCCCACGGCTGGGCTCCGCCCCCCAACCATCCAGGGTGGGTGCTCCCGAGGGACACGCCCCTCCCGAGGGGAATGCGCCCAGCTCTGGGGAAGGGAGACTTTGGGGCGGGGGTGTAAATCTTGGCGGGAATCGGGGTGTTCTGGCACCAGGGGTGCGCCTGTTCCTCCGGCCCCCGAGCAGGGGGGGGCCTGATGGTCGGGGGAAGGGCTGGGAGCCAGGACTCCCGGGCTGTCTCCCGGCGGGGGCTGGCGGATGGGTGTCGATTGGCGTGGGGAGGAGCAGCCTGCAGCTGCCTCTGGCCCGGCGCCAGCAGGCTCAGAGCCCAGCAGGGGGCGCTTTCCCCTGGCCCAGCTGCCCTTGTGCCCAGAGCAGCGCCCGGGGGGAGGGGGGCTTGGAGCTGCAGGGGGCGTCCGCTGCCTGGCTGGCTCCGGGATTTGGCTCCGGGACTCTGGGCTCCCCCCCGAAGAGACATGGAGGCAGCGAGGAGGCGCAGATCCGACTCCTGGCACCAGGCTCCCTCTGGCTCTCCCTGGTCCGCCCCCCCCTCCCCCTCCGCCCGGCAGGGACTCCCAGCGCCTCCCCATGCAGAGACAGGTTCCCCTCCCATCTGCCTGGGACGCAGCCGCCTGAGCCTGGAGCCGCCGGAGCCACCGGCATCCCCGGGCCGGCTCCCTCCTGCTGCCAGGTGCGGCGGGTGGGACGAGCTGAGCGAACACTGCACAGGGTGCGGAGGTTCGGGGGGGGGGGGGTGAAGACAGGGGAGGGGGCAGGGCTGGAGGGGAGACCCCAGGGGGCGGCCATGAGGGCCTGGAACAACGACCCGGTCCCAGGTGAGGCGGGGAGGGAAGAGAACCCAGGAGTCCGGGCGCTCTGCCCCGCGATAGACCCAGTGACTCTTCTCCTGCCCTCGGGCCGGGGCCTGTTTCGAGCTGGGCTCAGACCCGCTGCAGGGCACCTGACGGCCTGGCTGGGCGCCCCCGGACGCCTGGGTTCTCTCGGTGGCCCTGAGAGGGAAGTGGGGTTCTGCTCGGAGGGACGGGGGTTGGGGCTCGGCGCCCCTCCCCCGCCAGGGTCACCAGGAGCTCCCCGGATTGCTCTGGCGGCCATAAATGTTTGGTGTTTGCTTTTCCGTGGGTTGGATCTGGAGAAGAGGAGGAACTTCCCTGTTCTACACCCCATAGAGGGGTCCCACGCCCTAGTATAGCTCCGGCACTAAACCAGGGCTGGGCTGGCAGGCGCTGCGGGGCAGGAGTGAGGGGCACCGGCAGGGCGGGTGGGGGCAGGGGCTGTGGGTCTGGAGTGAGGGGCACCGGCAGGGCTGGGGGCCACAGGGCCGACAGAGGGAAAGCCAGATCGGTTGGGACCCTGGCAAGGGTTAGAATCGGGCCAGAAAGACCCCTCCTCTGATTCTCCCCCTTTCACCCCACTCCCGCCCCCCTTGCAGGCCAGAACCTCCTTCCCTCCCTTCGGCCATGACGGCCCCTGTCGCCTGGGTCCCCTTCTGGCCACCCCTGCGGCTCCCCGTCATCCTGCTGCTCCTGGCCATCCTGGCCTTCTCCACGTTCGGCCACCTGAAGGGCTGGTTCCCTGCCCAAGGTCGGAGGTTCCCCTCCCCGCACGCCCAGGAACAGCCCCCAGCCACGGAGCGGGGCATGTGGACTGTGAACTCCATGGGGCGCCTGGGGAACCAGATGGGGGAATACGCCACCCTCTACGCCCTGGCCAAGATGAACGGGCGCCAGGCCTACATCCCGCCGGAGATGCACCAGCAGCTGGCCCCGCTCTTCCGCATCACCCTGCCCGTGCTCTCCAGCGGCGTGGTCCAGAGCATCCCCTGGAGGGATTACGCACTCCACAACTGGATGTCGGAGGAGTACAGGCACATCGAGGGGAAATACGTCCGGCTCACGGGCTACCTATGGTCCTGGACCTTCTACCACCACCTCCGGCAGGAGATCCGCCAGGAATTCTCCTTCCACGACCACATCAGGGAGGAGGCCAACCGGTACCTGGCCGGGCTGCGTGGCCAGCGCCGGAACGTGACCTACGTGGGGGTCCACGTCCGGAGGGGGGACTACGTCCGGGTGATGCACCAGGTCCGGAAAGGGATGGTGGAAGACAAGGCCTACCTGGACAAGGCCATGGGCTACTTCCGGGCCAGGTACCAGGAGCCGGTCTTCGTGGTGACCAGCAACGGGATGGACTGGTGCCGGGAGAACATTGACGCCTCGCGGGGGGACGTGTATTTCTCGGGGGACGGGAAGGAGTCATCGCCGGGGAGGGATTTCGCTCTCTTGGCCCATTGCAACCACACGATCATGACCATCGGGACCTTCGGCATCTGGGCCGCCTACCTGGCTGGGGGGGAGACCATCTACTCGGTCAACTACATTCTTCCCGATTCCCCCTTCCTCCACTTCTACAAGTCCACAGCCGTCTTCCTGCCCGAGTGGATCGGGATCGACGCCAATCTCTCCCTACTGTTGAATGGGAAACAGGCAGAATTGAACTGACCTGCAGGCTACCAACAGGACCCTCTGAGATAGCGGCCCAGGCCCTGGCCAGGGAAGGGGGCATTGGACAAATCAGGGTGTATCTGAGCAGATGTTAGTGAGGTGCAAGAGGGATCAAGAGGACCTGGATTTGCTCTGCCGAACTTTTCCTAGGATCCCCCAAAAGGGACCATCTTGTTCCTTGGCTGAACTGTGACCAGAGGAGAACTGGGAGTCAGACTTATAGAAGACGTGAAGTCAAGTATAAAAAATATAGGTGTCCTGTGTTACAATGGGTATAAATCTGAAGCTAGGAGATGTAGAAAATTGATAAGGGAAGCAAAGGGAGATAAGGCTGTGGATAAATCCCTGTAATTATCACTCTCATATAACTTTGTATTAAGATCTTATCCTTTTAGATAAATATTTGTTAAGTGTTCTTATAGAATCTCTGTGACATTTCTCCTATAACTTCCTATTAAGAGAAACTTTCCTTTTTATATAGATAGATCTTGTAAGAGAAAATGTCTTTTGAGCTCTTCCCCTTTCCTTGATGGTCCTGTAGAAATGAATGAGGTGTGAATAGAGACTGAAAGGGGAGCACCTCCAGCAGCAGTTGCAAGGGTGGAGAAGGTCTGGGAGCCAGATCTAAACAATACCTGCAAAGTGAGCGCATGAAGAAGACTGGACATACAGAGGCCTTGGGAGTGAAGCAGCAAGTGCCTGCCCTTGGAAGAACTCTCTTTGAAGCAGCATTAAGAAAGCCGAGGTGATGACTAATTGGCTGCATGAGAGGGATAAATAGGAGGCATCTTGCAGAGGGACCCCGGGTTTTCGGCTTGTCCACATGGGAGCATCGATCTGGATCGACAGAAGCCCAGCTCCACCCCTCCCCCATCTAACTCACCTGGCCAGTGCAGTTAGGGGGAGCAACTTTTGGTAACAAGAAAATGGAGTGTGCTTGTGTGTGTGTGTGTGTGTGTGTGAGTGCATGCGTGTAATGTATCCTATGCATATGATAAATATTGATTGATCTATGTATGTTCAATACATGTGGCGTGTTGCCTTATCCCCCTGAAAAAGATCCCGGGTGCTTCTTTTAAGCACAACAAGGCCACGTCTCTGGTCCACATAGTGAAAGAGAATAAAAAGGCGTTTTCAATGAGAGTTAGCAGCAAAATGTGTCTGGCCCATGCTATTGGTCCATTTTTAGCTAGAAGTGATGGAATTTTTAATACCGCCAGGAAGGCAGAATCTTCCCAGAAACATTGGTAGTCTGTGTCAGGAAAAAAAATACGCAGGCGCTGTCGTCGTAGCAGATGATAATGAAAGCCCTCGCTTGTTTCCACGCGGGCCGCGGGGGCTAGTTAAATAGCAGCTACAGAAATGAGACATTTCAAAGGGTGGAAGAGTTTGAAAAGAGCTGGCCGAGGCATCCAGAGCCCTCTTTGGGCTGAGAAAGCTAACCTTGGGCCAATGTTTTAAATGGGATTTGAGGATCTCCCAACTAATTGTGGACCTGTTGTCCTGACATCAAGCCCGGGGGGATAATGGGAGGGCAAATCCGTGATTCAATTAATACAAATTAAAGGAAAGTGCCATGATTCCTCAGCATGGGAGTATGGGGACTCGCCCCCTCACACTGACCAGCTGGGCTCTTTTGCTGCGATGCCCCGTTTGGCTGAGGAAGGTCACGGGGCAGAGGCAATGATGCTTGGGGAGGGACGCCAGCTGGGATCACTCGGCTGTTGGCTGGCAGCTGGGTTGAGTGGTTAGAGCCCATCGCCCTTCCCTTGGCCTGCTCCACCCCCCATGGCAGCCACAGAGCCCGGGTGCTATTGACGGGGGCGGGGGGGTTGGCCCTTGCATTCCTGCCCAGCTTCCCCGAGCCTCCCACGTGGTGTGTGTCAAAATCGTCCCCCGCTCTGCCTCTCCCAGGATCAGCCTCACCTGCCCCCCCCTTCTCCCCAGCGAATATGTCAGGGCTCATACCTGGCCCAGCCCCTGCAGGGCTTCTTCCCTAGGGTGGGGAAGCCGCTGACCCAGAAAACCTGGTGAACTTTGTATCCTGGGGAGGGGGGGGAGGAGCCAATTTTCCCCACGGCTGGGCTCCGCCCCCCAACCATCCAGGGTGGGTGCTCCCGAGGGACACGCCCCTCCCGAGGGGAATGCGCCCAGCTCTGGGGAAGGGAGACTTTGGGGCGGGGGTGTAAATCTTGGCGGGAATCGGGGTGTTCTGGCACCAGGGGTGCGCCTGTTCCTCCGGCCCCCGAGCAGGGGGGGGCCTGATGGTCGGGGGAAGGGCTGGGAGCCAGGACTCCCGGGCTGTCTCCCGGCGGGGGCTGGCGGATGGGTGTCGATTGGCGTGGGGAGGAGCAGCCTGCAGCTGCCTCTGGCCCGGCGCCAGCAGGCTCAGAGCCCAGCAGGGGGCGCTTTCCCCTGGCCCGGCTGCCCTTGTGCCCAGAGCAGCGCCCGGGGAGAGGGGGGCTCGGAGCTGCAGGGGGCGTCCGCTGCCTGGCTGGCTCCGGGATTTGGCTCCGGGACCCTGGGCTCCCCCCCGAAGAGACATGGAGGCAGCGAGGAGGCGCAGATCCGACTCCTGGCACCAGGCTCCCTCTGGCTCTCCCTGGTCCGCCCCCCCCTCCCCCTCCGCCCGGCAGGGACTCCCAGCGCCTCCCCATGCGGAGACAGGTTCCCCTCCCATCTGCCTGGGACGCAGCCGCCTGAGCCTGGAGCCGCCGGAGCCACCGGCATCCCCGGGCCGGCTCCCTCCTGCTGCCAGGTGCGGCGGGTGGGACGAGCTGAGCGAACACTGCACAGGGTGCGGAGGTTCGGGGGGGGCGGGGGATGAAGACAGGGGAGGGGGCAGGGCTGGAGGGGAGAGAACCCAGGAGTCCGGGCGCTCTGCCCCGCGATCGACCCAGTGACCCTTCTGCTGCCCTCGGGCTGGACTGGACTGCAGGGCACCTGACGGCCTGGCTGGGCGCCCCCGGACTCCTGGGTTCTCTCGGTGGCCCTGGGAGGGACGTGGGGTTCTGCTCGGAGGGACGGGGGTTGGGACTCCCATAAATGTTTGGTGTTTGCTTTTCCACTGGTTGGATCCGGAGATAAGCAGGAACTTGCTTCCCTGCCCTCCGTCCCATGGAGGGGTCCCACGCCCTAGTATAGCTCCGGCACTAAACCAGGGCTGGGCTGGCAGGGGCTGTGGGGCGGGGGTGAGGGGCACCGGCAGGGCGGGTGGGGGCAGGCGCTGTGGGGCGGGGGTGAGGGGCACCGGCAGGGCGGGTGGGGGCAGGCGCTGTGGGGCGGGGGTGAGGGGCACCGGCAGGGCGGGTGGGGGCAGGCGCTGTGGGGCGGGGGTGAGGGGCACCGGCAGGGGCAGGGCGGGTGGGGGCAGGGGCTGTGGGGCGGGAGTGAGGGGCACCGGCAGGGGCTGTGGGGCGGGAGTGAGGGGCACCGGCAGGGCGGGTTGGGGCAGGCGCTGTGGGGCGGGAGTGAGGGGCACCGGGGGCGGGTGGGAGCAGGCGCTGTGGGGCGGGAGTGAGGGGCACCGGCAGGGTGGGTGGGGGCAGGGGCTGTGGGGCGGGAGTGAGGGGCACCGGCAGGGTGGGTGGGGGCAGGCGCTGTGGGGCGGGAGTGAGGGGCACCGGCAGGGCGGGTGGGGGCAGGTGCTGTGGGGCGGGAGTGAGGGGCACCGGCAGGGTGGGTGGGGGCAGGGGCTGTGGGGCGGGAGTGAGGGGCACCGGCAGGGCTGGCGGGGGGGGGGGGGTACAGAGGTAGAGGCAGAGGAAAGAGCTGCTCAGCTGGAATCGGGCCGGGAAGACCCCTCCTTTGATTCTCCCCCTTTCACCCGATTCCTTCCCCCCTTGCAGGCCAGAACCTCCTCCTCTTGACTCAGCCATGACGGCCCCTGTCGCCTGGGTCCCCTTCCGGTCCCCCCCGCATCTCCCCGTCATCCTACTGCTCCTGGCCATCCTGGCCTTCTCCACGTTTGGCCACCTGAAGGGCTGGTTCCCTGCCCAAGGTCAGAGGTTCCCCTCCCCGCACGCCCAGGAACAGCCCCCAGCCACGGAGCGGGGCATGTGGACTGTGAACTCCATGGGGCGCCTGGGGAACCAGATGGGGGAATACGCCACCCTCTACGCCCTGGCCAAGGTGAACGGGCGCCAGGCCTACATCCCGCCGGAGATGCACCAGCAGCTGGCCCCGCTCTTCCGCATCACCCTGCCCGTGATCTCCCGGGACGTGCTCCAGCGCATCCCCTGGAGGGATTACGCACTCCACAATTGGATGTTGGAGGAGTACAGGCACATCGAGGGGAAATACGTCCGGTTCACGGGCTACCCGTGGTCCTGGACCTTCTACCACCACCTCCGGCAGGAGATCAGCCAGGAATTCTCCTTCCACGACCACGTCAGGGAGGAGGCCAACCAGTACCTGGCCGGGCTGCGTGGCCAGCGCCAGAACGTGACCTACGTCGGCGTCCACGTCCGGAGGGGGGACTACGTCCGGGTGATGCCCCAGGTCCGGAAAGGGGTGGTGGCGGACAAGGCCTACCTGGACAAGGCCATGGGCTACTTCCGGGCCAGGTACCAGGAGCCAGTCTTCGTGGTGACCAGCAACGGGATGGACTGGTGCCGGGAGAACATTGACGCCTCGGGGGGGGACGTGTATTTCTCGGGGGACGGGAAGGAGTCGTCGCCGGGGAGGGATTTCGCTCTCTTGGCCCATTGCAACCACACGATCATGACCATCGGGACTTTCGGCCTGTTTGCCGACTACCTGGCTGGGGGGGAGACCATCTACTTGGCAAACTACATGCTCCCCGATTCCCCCTACCAGCGGTTCCTCAAGCCGGAAGCCGCCTTCCTGCCCGAGTGGATCGGGATCGATGCCGACCTCTCCCCGCTGCTGAATGGAAAACAAAGGCAGAAAAGGTCTGTCCCACAGTCTACGGAAAGGACCAGTCAGGATAGCGGGCCTGCACCTGGGCACTGAAGGGGGCCTTGGCGTGGTCAGGGTGGTTCACAGCAGATATTGGTCAGGTCCAGAGTGAGGTCAGGGCAACCTGACTCCCTTCTGCCAAATTTTTCTTAGGTTTCCCCAGAAGGGGGCATCTTGTTACTATTTTGAAATAGTTAGTGCAGGGAAGCTGGGTGTAAGGATCAGAGGGGAAGTGAAGCCAGCTGTAAATGGAACAGGGAATATGGAAGATATATTATAGTTACGTCAGAAATGGGGGATTGTAGAAAATTGATAAGGGAAGCAAAGGGACACAGCGTAATATCTGTGATCAGCAGAGTTAAAGCACATGGAGCAGGGTTTTTTTTAAAATGCACGTTAGGAACAGAGAGAATGAGGACGATGATACTGGGGCGTGGCCGATGGAATTTTCAGTCCTGCAAAGGAGGCGGAATCATTCGGTTCCTATGTCTGCTCTGCGGCTGGACAAATAAATGGCCACTGGGTTCAGCTAGCACAACGTGAGTTGAATGCCAGCCAATTGTGGCCCGGATCCCACCCCACGCCAGCCAGCTGTGGCCCAGATCCCACCCCATGCCAGCCAATTGTGGCCCGGATCCCACCCCATGCCAGCCAGCTGTGGCCCAGATCCCACCCCACGCCAGCCAATCGTGGCCCGGATCCCACCCCACGCCAGCCAATCGTGGCCCGAATCCCACCCCACGCCAGCCAATCGTGGCCCGAATCCCACCCCACGCCAGCCAATCGTGGCCCCTAAGGCCGGCAACCCCGTTGTGGGGAGGAGGGTGGGCGTGGCCATGCAAATGCGATCCGCTCCTGGCGTGCTCTGCCCCCACTCGCCCCTAGGGGGCCGTGGCCAGGTGTCCCTGCGTTTGGAGCCGATCGGGGGGGGGGGGGGGGGGGGGGGGGGGAAGTTACAGACTCACAGTGGAAATCGGGTGTTCAGGGCGACTCGTTCTCCAGTTTCGCCCGTGGAATGTCTTACAGGCCCTGTCCTATCACGGCCACCCCGCTTTGGGGAGCTTGGGGGGGGGGGGGCGCTACGACAGCACCTGTGAGAAATGTAAGTGGGGGGGGAGTGCAGGGGTCAGGGCAGTGGGGGGGCTGTGCATGAGTTAGGGCAGGGGGCTGCAGGAGGCAGGGTTGGGTATAGGAGGGGCTCCACCTGGGGGGGTACAATGAGGAACTCAGAGTGACAGGGGGCGGTCACAGACGCTCCCTTTGGGGTCTTCCCGGGGTGCTGGGAAAGCCACTGACGGGCTCTGTGTTGCTCCTCACTACCCCGTCCTGCTGGGCCAGGTCGCCTGGCCTCCCCCAGCCAAGGCCGAGATCTGAGACCCCCCCCCCCCCGAGCAGCAGACGCTTTTCAGGTCTGAGGACAATGCAGTTTCGGGCCCAGCACCCAGGGCTGCCAGATGGTTTCACAAAAAATCCCGAACCCCTCCCCCCAAAAGAACAGGCCGGGACAAAATTCTGTTGAGCAAAAAAGGAAAAAAAACAATTCCCCAGGCCTCTCCCTCCTCCCCAGAGCTGCCCCGCACGTCCCCCGGGGCCTCCCGTCGAGCCGGGCCTCGGGAACACCAGAAAACGCCGCACATTTCAGATGGCCGATATTTGCTGAATTTTCATACCGGACGGAAGGCGCAAATACTAGGCTGTCCGGTTCAATGCCGGACCCCCGGCAACCCTGCCAGCCCCCAGGAACCCAGTCCCCTAGCGGCACCAGGACCCCGAAGGAATTCCTTGGGGAAGCCCCTCTAGCCAGGACAGGAGGGTGTCACTCTGATTGCTCCCCCGGGTATTTCCCTGGGGCTTGCTAGTGCAGACAAGTGCTTTTATTCAGTACACGCAGTAGGGTTTAAACCAGGGCTACTCCACTTTGGAAGCCGCGGGGGCCACACGGATGCTCCCAGCACGTACCGAGCGCCGCAGCTCGAGTGTGGTCGCATAGACTGAGGCAAACGGGGTGACGTTTAATAAGGACGAATGCCAAGTGCTCCACTTAGGAAGGAACAATCCGTTTCACACACAGAATGGGAAGCGACTGTCTAGGGAGGAGTCCGGCAGAAAGGGATCTAGGGATCGGAGTGGACCACAAGCTACATATGAGTCAACAGTGCGATGCTGTTGCCAAAAAAGCCAACGTGATTCTGGGACAAAAGACAGAACTATGTAGCACTTTCAAGACTAACGAAGTTTATTACGAGAGCTCATCACCTAAGAAACCATCTTGTTAGTCTTGAAAGTGCTACATAGTCCTGTGGTTTTTGTTTCAGCGACACCAGACTAACACGGCGACATCTCTATCATGAGTCTGGGAGGCATGAACAGGTGTGTTGTGAGCCAGACACGAGGAGTCGTTCTGCCGCTCTGCTCTGCACCAATTAGGCCTCAGTTGGAGGATTGTGTCCAGTTCTGGGCGCCGCATTTCAAGAAAGATGAGGGGAAACTGGAGAGGAGCCAGAGAAGAGCAACTAGAATGCGCAAAGCTCTGGAGAACATGAGCTATGAAGGAAGAGTGTAAGAATCGGGCTTGTTTAGTTTGGAAAAGAGAAGATTGAGACGGGAGATGTGTGACGGCGCGTCGGGGTTCCCCCGCCTCCTGCACCCCCGTAATGGCACGAACAGACTCCACCAGCCAGTAGACTAGAGGGAGTTTATTGCTTCTCCAGGATACAGCACAGCACAGATGTGATCTGGTTACAGGGCCAGGCCTAGGATGCCTCAGCCCCCCTTGAGACGGGGGAGTCTGGGCCCCTAAATCCCAGCCCCCTTGCTTAGGTTGCTTCCTCCATGATACCAGCCAGAAACTAAAACTCTCTCCCAGCCCTGCCCCCCAGCCAGGTGCGGGTCTCCTCCTCCTCCCTTTGTCTCTCTCCCTGGGAGGCGACCTGTCGGACAGGTTGGGAGCCCCTTGCCTAGTGACTCATCCGCTGTCCTGTTGGGCTGTGCTACAAACAGCCGCCAGTGGGGGTCACCCACTGCCCAAGCCCAGCAACCAGCAAGGCCCCCCCATAGCACACTGGGTTATAGACACGCCCCCACTACCGCACAGACAGGAGAGCGGTTTTCAGGTATCTAGAAGGGTGTCACAAGGAGGAGGGAGGAAAATTGTTCTGCTTCGCCTCTGAGGACAGGACAAGCAGCAAGGGGCTTAAACTGCAGCAAGGGGGGTTGAGGTTGGACATTAGGAAAAAGTTCCTAACTTTCAGGGTGGTTAAACACTGGGATAAATTGCCCAGGGGGGTTGTGGCCTCTTGCTCCTTCCTCTGGCCTACTGAGCCGTACTTTGGCGTCCCGGTTTTCCCTCTCGGAGAGCGGGGGTGGGGGAATCGGTAGTGACCTGGGGCCACCCACTACTCCGGGTTCATAAAGCGGGGGGGGGGGGGGGTTGTGCCATTCAGAACGGGGGGGGGGGGCTAAGGGCTGGGTGCAGGGTTCAGGTCAGGTGGTTCAAGGCAGGAGGCAGGGGGGCTCAGGACAGAGAAGATAGGGGTGGGTGGGGTTCAGGGCAGGGCGCTGGGGGCACAGTGCAGAGAAGATGTGGGGGTGGGGGGCTCAGGGCAGGGGCTCAGGGCAGAGGAGATGTGGGGGGTGTGGGGCCCAGGGCAGGGGGCTCAGGGGCGAGGAGATGTGGGGGGTGCAGGGCCCAGGGCAGGGGGCCCAGGGCAGAGGAGATGTGGGGGTGCGGGGCCCAGGGCAGGGGGCTCAGGGGAGAGGAGATGTGGGGGGTTCAGGGCAGGGGGCTAAGGGGAGAGGAGATGTGGGGGGTGTGGGGCCCAGGGCAGGGGGCTCAGGGGAGAGGAGATGTGGGGGGTGTGGGGCCCAGGGCAGGGGGCTCAGGGCAGAGGAGATGTGGGGGGTGTGGGGCCTAGGGCAGGGGGCTCAGGGGAGAGGAGATGTGGGGGGTGTGGGGCCCAGGGCAGGGGGCTCAGGGGCGAGGAGATGTGGGGGGTGTGGGGCCCAGGGCAGGGGGCTCAGGGGAGAGGAGATGTGGGGGGTGTGGGGCCCAGGACAGGGGGCTCAGGGGCGAGGAGATGTGGGGGGTGTGGGGCTCAGGGCAGGGGGCTCAGGGGCGAGGAGATGTGGGGGGTGTGGGGCCCAGGACAGGGGGCTCAGGGGCGAGGAGATGTGGGGGGTGTGGGGCCTAGGGCAGGGGGCTCAGGGGCGAGGAGATGTGGGGGTGCGGGGCCCAGGGCAGGGGGCTCAGGGGAGAGGAGATGTGGGGGGTGTGGGGCCTAGGGCAGGAGGCTCAGGGGAGAGGAGATGTGGGGGGTGTGGGGCCTAGGGCAGGAGGCTCAGGGGAGAGGAGATGTGGGGGGTGTGGGGCCCAGGGCAGGGGGCTCAGGGGCGAGGAGATGTGGGGGGTGTGGGGCTCAGGGCAGGGGGCTCAGGGGCGAGGAGATGTGGGGGGTGTGG
Source organism: Pelodiscus sinensis (assembly GCF_052426305.1). Taxonomy (NCBI): domain Eukaryota; kingdom Metazoa; phylum Chordata; order Testudines; family Trionychidae; genus Pelodiscus; species Pelodiscus sinensis. The sequence goes on along the minus strand of NC_143069.1, from coordinate 31,983,466 downwards.
GGCCCAGGGCAGGGGGCTCAGGGGCGAGGAGATGTGGGGGGTGTGGGGCCCAGGGCAGGGGGCTCAGGGGCGAGGAGATGTGGGGGGTGTGGGGCTCAGGGCAGGGGGCTCAGGGGCGAGGAGATGTAGGGGGTGTGGGGCCCAGGGCAGGGGGCTCAGGGGCGAGGAGATGTGGGGGGTGTGGGGCTCAGGGCAGGGGGCTCAGGGGCGAGGAGATGTGGCAGTGCGGGGGGCTGGGGGTATAGGAGTGATTTGGGGGGCAAGGGCACCATGTTGTGGGGGGGGGCTGCAGCTGCCTTTACCCAATCACTGGGTGTTTTGTGCCTGTTCGCTGTGACTAGGGAGCGGGGGCGAAGTGCAGAACCTGCCCCTCCCCTGGGCAGCCGGGGGGGGCGAGAGGGACGTGGGGGGCTGCCCGCCTTCCCCCCCCCCAGCCCCAGTGACGTGCGATACACACACAGCACCCGGGGAAGGGCAGCGTCCGCCCCCCCCGACCAGCCCCTCCAACCTGCCGCCCCTCCCCCAGCCGGCCGGCCTCGTGCCGGAGCGCGGCACCTGGGCGCACCTGCTTGCTTCCGCCTCGGAGACCCGCCCGCTGATCAGGGCAGACGCAAACCCCACGTCGTCAGGAGCCCTGGAGCTTCAGAGGGGAAGTGGCCCCGGGCAGGAGAGGGCTGAGCCGGGCCCTTCACTGCTGAACGCACTACAAAGGCAATTCCCTCGCGCTGCGTTTTCACATCTCCACCCCTGGCTCGCTCGGCCGCCTTTGCGCAAGGGCCCTCGCGCTCCGGCTGCCCGTAGAGACCCCCCCGCCTCCGCGAACGCCGCTCCCGCACGCCGGATGAAAGCGAACGCCCTTGTCAGTCTGGGAGTCTCTAGGGGGCGCCGGGGCGCCTCGTTATCCCCCGGCCTGGGCTAGGCACGATCCCGAGACTTCAAAGAAAGAATCTACCTGGCGATTTCGGCGCGGGGCTGGGGTGGACCAAATCCGGCCCGCGGCTCGCTGGGACGCTCAGGCGGGAGCCGTGCCGGCTGCAGTCCTGAGCCGCTCAAAGCAGCCGGCTGCTGGGGCCGCGTGCCCCTTGCAGTGGGGAGATGTGCGCTGCCCGGCCCCCCAGCACAACCCTCGCAGCTCCCATTGGCCGGTTTCCGGCCAATGGGAGCTGCGAGGGTTGTGCTGGGGGGCAGGGCAGCAGGCAACGTCTCCCCCCTTTCTGGGCACGCAGCACAGAGGTACTTGGTGCCGGGGACTCTGCTCCAGGTCCCCACCCAAAACCTCTGCTCCAAATCACACCCCTCACCCCCCCCCACCTCTCCCCTAGGCCAGAGTCCCACGCCAAACCCAGAATTCCACGGTGACCCCCCACCCCATGTGGACACGCGTCCCTGGGGTTCGTCCGTGCTGCTCGCCCGGGCCCCGCGCCGGTGGGGGCGCCTTTCACGCGTCTCCTTAACTCTGCCCACCGTCCGCCGCTCTCCCCAGACAACGTGCCGCGAAACTCCTGGCCACCAACCTTTGCGGCGACGTCAGCCCGGCGGCCGGTTGGGGACGGAAAACCCAGCGGGACCGGGAACGCCGAGAGGAAAGGAAGCGCACGGCGGCCGGCAGGAGCGCCGGGGCTTACAAGCAAATCAGGGTGCAGGGTTTATTGCTGCCGTGGCACGTCTGTTCTTGTACCAACCGTGACGGGGGGGGCCACAGACGACCCCTCGGGGGCTGACACGGCCACTGCCCCTCGCCGTCCCGCTCTCTGGGCTCCTCACCGCCCGGTCCGCTGGTCCCCCCAACCACGGCCCCGAGCTGAGGCCCCCGCCCCCCTGAGAGCAGCACAGACACTGAGCCTGTTAAAGGCCGAGGAGAGTGAAGTTTGGGGTCTGGCTTCCCAGGATCCCACTCCCCAAATGGGATCAGACCCCAAACAATTAGGTGAGCCCCCTTTAACAATGACAGGGGAACATGCACACTGATCCCCCCCCCCCCCGGTAACAGGGGAACGTGCACACTGATCCCCCCCCCCCGGTAACAGGGGAACGTGCACACTGATCCCCCCCCCGGTAACAGGGGAACGTGCACACTGATCCCCCCCGGTAACAGGGGAACATGCACACTGATCCCCCCCCGGTAACAGGGGAACGTGCACACTGATTCCCCCCCCCGGTAACAGGGGAACGTGCACACTGATCCCCCCCCGGTAACAGGGGAACATGCACACTGATCCCCCCCCGGTAACAGGGGAACGTGCACACTGATCCCCCCCCCGTAACAGGGGAACGTGCACACTGATCCCCCCCGGTAACAGGGGAACGTGCACACTGATCCCCCCCCGGTAACAGGGGAACGTGCACACTGATCCCCCCCCCGTAACAGGGGAACGTGCACACTGATCCCCCCCCCCGGTAACAGGGGAACATGCACACTGATCCCCCCCCCGTAACAGGGGAACGTGCACACTGATCCCCCCTGTAACAGGGGAACGTGCACACTGATCCCCCCCCCGGTAACAGGGGAACGTGCACACTGATCCCCCCCCGGTAACAGGGGAATGTGCACACTGATCCCCCACCCGGTAACAGGGGAATGTGCACACTGATCTCCCCCCCGTAACAGGGGAACGTGCACACTGATCCCCCCCCATAACAGGGGAACGTGCACACTGATCCCCCCCCGTAACAGGGGAACGTGCACACTGATCCCCCCCCCGTAACAGGGGAATGTGCACACTGATCCCCCCCCGGTAACAGGGGAACGTGCACACTGATCCCCCCCCCCGGTAACAGGGGAACGTGCACACTGATCCCCCCCGGTAACAGGGGAACGTGCACACTGATTCCCCCCCCCCCGGTAACAGAGGAACGTGCACACTGATCCCCCCCAGTAACAGGGGAACGTGCACACTGATCCCCCCCCCCCGGTAACAGGGGAACGTGCACACTGATCCCCCCCCCGTAACAGGGGAACGTGCACACTGATCCCCCCCCGTAACAGGGGAACATACACACTGATCCCCCCCGGTAACAGGGGAACGTGCACACTGATCCCCCCCGGTAACAGGGGAACGTGCACACTGATCCCCCCCGGTAACAGGGGAACGTGCACACTGATCCCCCCCCCCAGTAACAGGGGAACGTGCACACTGATCCCCCCCCGTAACAGGGGAACATACACACTGATCCCCCCCGGTAACAGGGGAACGTGCACACTGATCCCCCCCGGTAACAGGGGAACGTGCACACTGATCCCCCCCCCGTAACAGGGGAACATGCACACTGATCCCCCCCCCCCAGTAACAGGGGAACGTGCACACTGATCCCCCCCCCGTAACAGGGGAATGTGCACACTGATTCCCCCCCCCCGGTAACAGGGGAACGTGCACACTGATCCCCCCCCCAGTAACAGGGGAATGTGCACACTGATCCCCCCCGGTAACAGGGGAACGTGCACACTGATCCCCCCCCGGTAACAGGGGAATGTGCACACTGATCCCCCCCGGTAACAGGGGAATGTGCACACTGATCTCCCCCCCCGTAACAGGGGAACGTGCACACTGATCCCCCCCCCGTAACAGGGGAACGTGCACACTGATCCCCCCCCGTAACAGGGGAACGTGCACACTGATCCCCCCCCCCGTAACAGGGGAATGTGCACACTGATCCCCCCCCGGTAACAGGGGAACGTGCACACTGATCCCCCCCGGTAACAGGGGAACGTGCACACTGATCCCCCCCCCGGTAACAGGGGAACGTGCACACTGATCCCCCCCAGTAACAGGGGAACGTGCACACTGATCCCCCCCCCCGGTAACAGGGGAACGTGCACACTGATCCCCCCCCCAGTAACAGGGGAATGTGCACACTGATCCCCCCCGGTAACAGGGGAACGTGCACACTGATCCCCCCCCGTAACAGGGGAACGTGCACACTGATCCCCCCCCCCGTAACAGGGGAATGTGCACACTGATCCCCCCCCGGTAACAGGGGAACGTGCACACTGATCCCCCCCCCCGGTAACAGGGGAACGTGCACACTGATCCCCCCCCCGGTAACAGGGGAACGTGCACACTGATCCCCCCCAGTAACAGGGGAACGTGCACACTGATCCCCCCCGGTAACAGGGGAACGTGCACACTGATCCCCCCCCCAGTAACAGGGGAATGTGCACACTGATCCCCCCCCGGTAACAGGGGAACGTGCACACTGATCCCCCCCCGTAACAGGGGAACGTGCACACTGATCCCCCCCCCCGTAACAGGGGAATGTGCACACTGATCCCCCCCCGGTAACAGGGGAACGTGCACACTGATCCCCCCCGGTAACAGGGGAACGTGCACACTGATCCCCCCCCCGGTAACAGGGGAACGTGCACACTGATCCCCCCCAGTAACAGGGGAACGTGCACACTGATCCCCCCCCCGGTAACAGGGGAACGTGCACACTGATCCCCCCCCCCGTAACAGGGGAACGTGCACACTGATCCCCCCCCGTAACAGGGGAACGTGCACACTGATCCCCCCCCCCCCCCCGTAACAGGGGAACGTGCAAACTGATCCCCCACCCCGGTAACAGGGGAACGTGCACACTGATCCCCCACCCGGTAACAGGGGAACGTGCACACTGATCCCCCCCCGGTAACAGGGGAACGTGCACACTGATCCCCCCTCCCCCGGTAACAGGGGAACGTGCACACTGATCCCCCCCGGTAACAGGGGAACGTGCACACTGATCCCCCCCCCCCGGTAACAGGGGAACGTGCACACTGATCCCCCCCCGGTAACAGGGGAACGTGCACACTGATCCCCCCCCAGTAACAGGGGAACGTGCACACTGATCCCCCCCCGGTAACAGGGGAACGTGCACACTGATCCCCCCCCCGGTAACAGGGGAACGTGCACACTGATTCCCCCCCCGGTAACAGGGGAACGTGCACACTGATTCCCCCCCCAGTAACAGGGGAACGTGCACACTGATCCCCCCCGGTAACAGGGGAATGTGCACACTGATCCCCCCCGGTAACAGGGGAACGTGCACACTGATCCCCCCCCCCCCACCCAGTAACAATTACTGACACGGGGTTTGGCAGAAAATAGACATGTCATGATTTTCTGAAGAGGAAGTGGTTGGGTTTACTAGGTAACAAGTGAGAACGAAGTAGGTTCCAAATCAAACAACACAAACACGCTCGGCCAATTCTACCCTGAAACCTCCGCTCAGCCTGAAAGCGCGTCTCCCGCAGCCCCCCCCCACCTGGCCTGTCCCCCCCCCGGGTTCTCAGGCTCCTTCCTTCAGGTGCAGCGCAGCCTAAGACCCCGGCCTCCCTCCCCTGTTCTCTTTGTTAAAGAATCCAGGCCCCTCCCGGCCGGAAGGACAAACGAGATCGTTTAATCAACCCCCCATGTCTCCCATTCACACACGGAAACCCCCAAAGTCGCCCCGCGCCGTGGGTCAGGCCGCCTCAGACAGCTGGGACCCCCCACCTGAGCCCCTCCTCACCCCCCATCCCCACACCCAGCCCCCTGCCCCAACTCCTGAACCCCCCCAGCTCCCTGCCCTGACTCCTGCAACCCCCCCACCAGCCCCCTGCCCTGACTCCTGAACCCCCCCAGCTCCCTGCCCCGACTCCTGAACCCCCCAACCCCCTGCCCTGACTCCTGTACCCCACCTACCCCAGCCCCCTGCCCTGACTCCTGCACCCCCCCACCAGCCTCCTGCCCCGACTCCTGAACCCCCCCAGCCCCCTGCCCCGACTCCTGAACCCCCCAACCCCAGCCTCCTGCCCTGACTCCTACTTGCCTGGATGTGACCCCCAAGGCTCAAGCTTCCCCCCAGCTCACTCCTGCACCCCCTACCTCCTGTCCACATCCCAAACCCACTTCCCAAGCCCCCTCCTTTACCCAGAACCCCTTGTTTTCAGCCTCACCTGAGAGACTGGGGGGCCCACGAAATCTCCTAGCCAGGCCCCACTGGGCTGTGGTGTGGGGGGGGGGGGCATGTGGGGGCACGTCTTTCTCCTCAGCGGGGGACCACATCCGTGAGGTGGGTTTTCCCCCCTCGCTTCTATGCCCCCCCCAGCGCCCCCCTCCCCCCGCGTGCAACGCTCTGCCACCGACTTGAAGGGACCAACGCGATTATTTCGCCCAGGCGTCGCTCTGAGGTGAAGCTGCCCTTTGGGCTCCGAACCCGCAGGGAGGGCGACCCACGGGTGTGCCCTGCCCACAGGGGCTACCAGGGCTGGGGTTCCCGGCTTGGCCCCTCTGAGCCACGGCGCCGGCTCGGCACAGGGCAGCGACAATGGCTCTATTGTCACGTGAGGCCTCACACCACCGGGGAAGGGGAAGTTTCCCGGGGAAGGGCTTCGCCCCCAGATCTGTCCTACCCTGGGGGGGAGGGGTCTTGTAATTAGAGCTGGGGGGGAGGGGCTGGGAGCCAGAACACCTGGGTTCTCTCCCAGGTGCACAGGGAAGGGCATTGTTCAGTGGGGACCTTCCCTGGTCAGGACTTGGCCAAGCCCATGTACTGGGGGAGATCCGGGGCCAGGGATCGGCTTTGAGGGGTGGGGCTGGCCCGGATTATGGTGTTTTATTACACTCATTTTATTATCCCTTGGAAAGATCCCATGTTTGGCCTTTAGTTCTGGATTTACAGCCCTGTGCCCCCCCCCCCCCACACACACACACACACGTGCTCAGACATGCCCTGCCCTCTCCTCCTCCCCCCCCCCCCCAAGCCATGTCCCAACCCGGAGGCTAAGATAGACCCAGGTGTCCTGGCTCCCAGCCCTCCCGCCTGCTTTTTTTCAAAGGGTCAAAATCACCCAGCTGAACAGAATGAGGAGCCAAAGCAGCCTGGGTGATGTGGGTGAAAATTGGAGCTTCTTTCCCCAACACCTGACTAGGAGCTCCCCACAGCTGCCGTTGTACACTTGAGGAAGGAGGCCATGCCGGTTTCAGACTGACCTGGTTTGGAGGGGCAGAGACGGCTGCAATAACACATGGACGCACAGGGGAAGCGGAGAGTATACAAACTAGAAACTAAGGATTGTAGGAAACTGATAAGGGAAGCCAAAGGTTAGTAGAAGAATTCTATAAGCAGCAGCAGACAGGCCTGGGCCCAATGCCCCAGGACAGTGCCAGAGCCATGAAGAGCCAAACCCAGGTGCCAGATGAGCCAAGAAACAAATTCAGCACTGTGCCCACCCCAGAAAGCAGAGCTCGGATCCCCTCTCATCCACTGGGGCACAGCCAACCCCAGCTGCTTTGAACAGTGGACCCTGCTGCCAGCCCCGGGTGGGTGGGAGAAGAAGGGAGCCCAGTTGTGGGGTAGGAGAGGCAGGGACGGCGGGAGCAGTGTATGGGGGCGAGAGTCCCATGCCCCCCTAAGCGAAAGAGGGTAGGGGGAGTTTCCTCTGGGCTCAGGAACAAGGGAGTGAGACACGCCAGTGGAGAAAACCCAGGAGTCCTGGCTCCTAGCCCCCAGCGTTCCAACCACTAGACCCCGCTCCCCTCCGACAGCCGGGCTGGTTTGTGTCTCTCCGCCAGTGGCTGGTGAAGGGTTACTGGAAGGGAAGGAACATCTGGGGCAGAGGTGGCATTTGGCTCCCACCTCCTCCTTCTCACGCTCCCAACTCCAGGTGGCTCAATCCCATGGCTGGGGAATAGGAGCTAGGAAGAACCCGGCTACAAATAGATGCCCAAAGGAAGGGGGAGGGGAGAGGAGTGGTTAGAGTGGGGGAGGGTTGGAAGCCAGGACGCCTGATTTCCCTCGCTGACTCCGGGAGGGGAGTGGGGCCTAGTGGTTAGAGGGGAGGGCAGGGGGGCTCAGCGCCTGGCCCGGACTGTGTCCTGTTCTCGGCGGCTCTGGTGACTCTCCCGGCTCAGGGGAATGTTCCTTGTTTGCTTTTCACCTGATCTGATCGGGGACTGGGCAGAAAGCCGTCCCCCGTCCCCCGTCCCCCGTCCCCACCCCCCCGCCTCAGCCGGGCCACGCAGCAGGGGCCCTGTCTCGGGGGGGGGGGGCTTTAACCTTGATCCCAGGGCCCCCAGACACCTCGAGGGCCGCCCGGAGCGCGGGATCGGAAGCCTGCGCTGGGGGAGACAATGAAACACTCGTTAGACCCACCCCCGGCGCTATCGGCTTCTCCCATCTCGTGGCCGCTTCTGGGGCCCGGCTCCATTGAACGCTCCGGAATGCAACAATGGGAACCCTCGTGGGGAACCGGCCAGCTGGGCTGTCGCTCGCTGGGGCCCTTCCCATCGCTCTGTAACCGGGGAAAACACCTGCCTGGCCGCCCCCGCCCCGCCCCCGTCTGTGGATTTCCACGGCCCCTGCCCGGAGCTGTCCGGGCGTTACCGCGCTTCGGAGACCAGCCTAGAAACTCACCTGGAACGGCAGCGAAAGCGGCACCCTCCCGGCCCGAGCCGTCCCGCGTCAGCCTCCCCGGGATCCCCAGAGTCCTTCACACCCATGCGATTGTGCAACCATCATAGATCCGGGCGGGAGGGGGGAGGTTCCTTCGCTTTGCCTTTGGGAGCCTTTAGGGTGCACCGGGGTCACATCTGGAAGCGTTCTGCACAGCCCCGAGGGCGAGAAATCCCCCCCTTAGCCACCTGAGTCCAGGCGCCGGGGCTGTAAGGAAAACAACAATTATCCAGAGGCTGGTGACAGAACCGTGACTTTCCAGGAACCCCTTAGGCACAACCCAAGGGTGACTCACAGGTCTCCCGGGAGAATATTTCAAACCAAACTCCAAGAAGCGTCTGTGTTTTCCCGTCGAGAAAAACACCGAGAATGTGGGGGTCTCTCAGGGCCACTGGTGTAGGCAGGAAAGGAAAATAACCAGTCCCCTAGCTCTACAAGTGGGGCATTTTGAAATCAACCGGTGCTCCCAGTAACATGACTCCAAGAGTTTGAAAGGAGCTGACCGAGGCTCATTCCTCGCATGCGTCCCGTTGTGTTTGCATGGAGGGTGGAGATTAAGGTTGTGCTGAGTTTTAAAAGGAGCACAGGGATTCGCCTGCACAATTACGGGCCCATCAACCTCGAATAGATGCCAGGGAAGGTAACGGGCCGGCTGATCCAGGAGCCGGATACTGAAGGACGCGCTGAGGGTGCCGCAAACCAGAGCTCTCCCATGACCCTGCGGGCCTCTTTCGCTGTGCTCATCTGTTTTGCCAAGGACGGTCCCATGGCTTTGCCTCCACAGAGGCAAGTTCGGCGCCGGGCCCCATGACCACTAGGAAATGAGCGTGACCCACATCACGGGGGTCACCGCCAGCCCGCTGACCGGTCTCCAAACGTACCGGTTGGTGGAGACCCGCAGTGGAGTGGGAGGGGCCCTGAGCTCGTTAACGCCTATGACAGGGGCCACGTTTGCAGAGGCCAGCAAACCTGCGGTGGGACCCCCCCAGCCGGGATGTCCCGCTTATCTAGTGGTTAGAGCCAGGACGAACCCCAGCCCTGGGAAGGGAGTGGGGTCTAGTGGTTAGAGCAGGGAGCTGCAGCTGTCTCTGCACTGTGTTGCAGGGAGCCCGGTGTTGCCAGCAGGGCTCAGCAGGAGGCGCTCTCCCCTTGCAGGTGCAAGGGTCTGACGCAGAAGGCCCCCACTGGGGACTTGGGTGGGTATTAATTAGCCGCTGCAAAAATGAGACAACTTAAAACCAGCAGGCTTCAGCAATATGCACTGAAGAGTTGTAAAGAGCTGGCCAAGGCGTTCACTGCTCTGTTTCTGTTGATTTTCCATCTGTTTGGGGGCCTGGGACCCATCCAGAAGAAAGCTAAGAGTGTCTGGCCAAGTGCCATAGAACGGGAGAGGGGGGCGGCGTTTGCGTGGGGAGGTTCCACGGCCGGGGTGTCAGAGCTCGGCTGTGAGTTTGCTAATGTCACTGACGCGGAAGAAACAATCAAACCTCACCAATCAAGTTTGCAGAGGCCACACAGCCGGGGGAGGAGGCCTCAGCTGGGGGCGATTGGTCATCGCTCAGCAGTGGGGTCAAGTGGTTAGAGCCGATTTCCCTTCCTCTGGTCCCCAGCATGGGGCCTGTACCAGGTGTGGAGACCGGACGTATTGGAGCCAGACATTTTCGACAGGGGGGGGCTCTCACGTTCCAGCCCAGCTGCCTACACCACCCACTTGGTGTGTGATAGACAGAGGGATCCCCTCCTGCTCTGCCTCCCCCCAGTTCAGCCACCCACAAGCCCTCGGGCCAGGGTGGAGCCCAGATATGCCCCCCTTCACAGAGCCATGTAAACCCATCTCAATCCTGTTCCAAAAGCCTTAAAGAGTTCCAGGAGTCCTGGCTTGCAGCCCCGCCTCCTGCTGTTTCAAAGGCTCAGTTTCACCCAGTTGGAACCAAAGCAGCTGGGAGGAAGGATGTAACCAGACCCACGTGGGTGTTAAATTGAGGCACATTTCCCAAACAAACACCAGGTTAGGAGCACTCCCACAACTGACGTTCCACGTTCGGGGAAGACGCCCATGCCGATTGCAGACTCTGCTCTGGGAAGTCGTGGTTGACAAACCAGCGAAGGGGTTCACACAGTGCAACTTTCATTGGGGGATGGAAACTCCTAGTGTTGGCGACAAAAAACGTCCAGCCCTAAGAGAGACTATTGTCTTTTTCCCTCCCTTGGTGGTCAACAAAGAGCTGGTGTGGAACTAGCTTCCACCAGTATCCCTCAATGCCTGCCCTGGTGGCTGTGCCCAGTGTTCTGTGATCTCTGCTGCCCTGCAGGCCTGCACCCCTCCCCCTACAAAGCTCCAGGAAGTATAAGGCAGGTGAGTGAGCTGCTCCATTTGGGGAACAAAGAGCAATTCATTGGAGCGCACCTGTTCTGCCCTGCCCTGCTAGGAGCTCAGTGGCTGCCAGGCTGCATTGCCCCTTTGACATTCCTCACCACGAGAGCTCCCAGACCTACGCAGAAATCCAGAGAAGCAGGGATCAGCTCTGCCTCTTGATACCTACTAGACCTGTGCTCTTGGGGAGCCAGGGAGTGACGCTCATGGACAGGGCTTGACGAACGGCGGCGAAAGCCGCTCGTCGGCCCCACACTGCGCAGGCACAAGACCCATATTGCGCATGCGCGTGCCGGAAACAAACAGGGCGCAAGGCTGAAATCTACTCACCACGGGCGAGTAGGCTCAAGGCTTTGTCGAGCCCTGCATATGGAAAAACCATCCCCCTCCCCCAGGCCTCTGCTAGAATCACAGACAAAGCAATGGAAAGGCCGGGGAAGACCCCTCCAGACAAGGGGGATAGAATTAAGGAAACAGCCCGGCCTCTTCTGCATGGAAGATAGAACCTAGAGACATCTCCATTAGCTCTTCCAAAGCAGGAACCGCACTGAGCTATGGGATACCGCAAGCAGAGAAGCACTGCCTGATGGGAAATCTCTGCTCCAGAGGCTAATGAACCCAGGCCTGCTCACCCCCAAATTAGTCATGATCAGCCCCATTCTAGTCATGGATCCTATTGACATCCAAAAACTGAAACTGCCCAGTTGCATTGTGAGCTCCTTCAAGGAGCATCACCCACAGCCAGGGGTGCTCGGTCTATTGTCTCGCCTCTGTTTACCCAGAAACAAATCCAGTGTCCTCCTCCAACTATTGTCCTGAACCTACCAAAACTCCTACCCTTGCCCAAGAAAAACTGTCCCGGGGTCTCTCTTTCTGCCCCACGTCCCCCACAAACTGGATACAATTTTGTGGTGACCTTGAGGCTTTTTTTCGCCGCCTCCGTCTCCGAGAATATTTCCAAACCACCACTGAACATCAATCTGATCTACCAGATCCCCCCTACCAACACCAAAGGAAAAATAATTCTATATGGACTCCCCCTGACGGTCGGAATTACAATCTGGATTTCTATATACACAGCTTCCGCAACAACGCACAGACTGACATTATTCACAAACGACAACAAGCGACACACAATCTTAGCCGCGCTGAACACCATGCCATCCAGAGTCTCAAAAACAACCTGGACATTGTAATCAAACCAGCTGACAAAGGGGGTGCTGTGGTCATTATGAATAAGGCCGACTATAACCAGGAGGCAACCAGACAACTCTCGAACACCACATTTTACAAACCTCTCCCCTCTGATCCCACCTTGGACTACCAAAAGAAACTACACTGTCTCCTTAAAAGCCTCCCCACAGCTACTCGGGAACAAATCCTCACAGAATCACCTTCTGACCCCCGACCAGGATTGTTCTATCTACTTCCCAAGATCCATAAACCTGGGCACCCCGGACGTCCCATCATCTCTGGTATTGGCACGCTCACTACTGGTCTATCCAGCTATGTAGACACTCTTCTCAAACCCTTCGTAACCAATACCCCCAGCTATCTCCGAGACACTACTGACTTCCTAAGGAAATTACAAAACATCGATAACCTCCCCAATAATACCATCCTTGCCACCATGGATGTAGAAGCTCTATATACCAACATCCCACATGAAGACGGATTACAAGCAATTAGAAACACTATCCCAGAGGACACTACTGCCAACCTGATAGCAGACCTATGTAACTTTGTTCTCACCCACAATTATTTCCGGTTTGAGAACAACTTATACCTCCAGATCAGCGGCACAGCCATGGGTACACGCATGGCCCCACAGTATGCTAACATCTTTATGGCTGACCTAGAACAACGTTTCCTCAACTCCCGTCCCCTTTCACCCCTCCTCTACCTACGGTACATCGATGACATCTTTATGATCTGGACACATGGCCAAGAAACACTGGAGATATTCCACAGAGATTTCAACAACCTACACCCCACCATCAACCTCAGCCTAGACCATTCTACACGAGAGATCCACTTCCTGGACACCACCGTACAAATCAACAATGGAAAATTAGACACCACTCTCTACAGAAAACCCACTGACTCATACAGTTACCTACATGCATCCAGCTCCCATCCAGAACACACCACACGATCCATCGTCTATAGCCAAGCCCTTCGATACAACCGCATCTGCTCTAACCCCACTGACAGAGACCAGAAGCTTCAGGATCTCTACCAAGCATTTATAAATCTCAACTACCCACCCAGAGAAACAAAAAAGCAAATTGAAAGAGCCAGACGAATACCTAGAAACCATCTACTTCAAGACAGACCCAAGAAAACCAACAATAGAACACCACTTGTCATCACCTACAACCCCCAACTTAAACCTGTCCAACACATTATCAAGAAACTACAGCCTATATTGGAACAGGATACCATACTCAAAGAGGCTCTGGGAGACAGACCCATAGTCTCCTATAGACAACCACCTAACCTCAAGATGATTCTTACCAACCACCACAGGACATACCACACTAATACCAACCCTGGTACCTTCCCTTGCAACAAACCCCGTTGCCAGCTTTGTCCACATATTCATTCTGCTGATACCATTATTGGACCTAACCAAGTGAGTTATAAGATCAAGAACACATATTCCTGCGCATCCAGAAATATAATCTACGCTATCATGTGCCGAAAGTGTCCGTCTGCTATGTACATTGGACAAACATCTCAGACACTTCGCCAAAGGATTAATGCCCACAAAACAGATATTAGACAAGATCACAAAGAGAAAACAGTTTCTTGCCACTTTAACCAGAAAGGACACTCTCTAAATGACTTAGCCACCTGCATTCTGCTACAAAGACCTTTTACATCTGCACTTGAAAGGGAATCCTCTGAACTGTCATTCATGTTAAAATTCGACACTTACCACCAGGGACTTAACAAGTCTTTGAACTTTCTCACCCATTATCAAGACAGTTTCCCCAATTATCACCTGTAATACCATTAACTCACAAACATCCCACTCTCCCTACCTTTAATATCAGCAATTCACAGACACTTACCTTCCTTCCTCCCCCTTCCCACCCCCCCGCATCCTCCTTCTGTTCTGCAATGTGATTTGTCCTTTTCATATTTGTTCATTTTTTTAAATTGTATCCTTTGGTATATATGGTTGTGACTACTTTCTTCCACTATTTGATCTGAGGAAGTGGGTCTGGCCCACGAAAGCTCATCATCTAATAAACCATCTTGTTAGTCTTTAAAGTGCTACATTGTCCTGCATTTTGCTTCAACTACCCCAGACTAACACGGCTACATTTCTATCACTGTTCTGATACCTGGATTTAAACTGTGTCCGTTCCATTGAGACGTCTTCATCTCCTGCCTGATCGTGCTGGGGGCTCTGGTCTGCTCGTCTCCTGCCCTCGGGACCCCCGGGTCCCATCGCCACCTGGGAACCCCGATCAGTGCAAGCTCCATGGAGTGGTGAGGTCTCTCTGGGTCTGTCTACACTGCCACCCTAGTTCGAACTAGGGTGGCTAATGTAGGCATTCGAAGTTGCAAATGAAGCCCGGGATTTAAATATCCCGGGCTTCATTTGCATCTTGCCGGGCGCCCCCATTTTTAAATCCCCGTTAGTGCGGACTCCATGCCCGCGGCTACACGCAGCACGGAGTAGGTAGTTCCAATTAGTTCGAGGTGTACCGGTAGTTCGAATTAGAAAGCCTAATTGGAACTACCTACTCCGTGCTGCGTGTAGCCGCGGGCACGGAGGCCGCACTAACGGGGATTTAAAAATGGCGGCGCCCGGCAAGATGCAAATGAAGCCTGGGATATTTAAATCCCGGGCTTCATTTGCAACTTCGAATGCCTGCATTAGCCACCCTAGTTCGAACTAGTGTAGACAGACCCCCACTCTCTCTCTTCCTCAGGGGCGGATATAGGGCAGGGCGAACGGGGCGGCCGCCCCAGCCCCCGCGCTTCAAAAAGCCCTGCGCATGCGCCGTGGCAAAGGGGGCCCCCGCGAAATTATGCTACCCGGGGCCCCGCAAAACAGTCATCCGACCCTGCTCTTCCTCCTCCCCACCTCTCTCTAAGCATAGCCACCAGACCTTGCCCTGTGTAAACTGTTCTGTGGTTAGCAAGCCCTAACATTTGTAACCAGTTCCAATTTAGATTTAATATTGTAACGGTTTTGTGTGTTTGGCTCCCTATTTATCTATTCACTACCCAGAAGTAAATCACTTTCATTGGTAAGCTGGTTGCTTCTCTCTCTTTCCTTCTCTTTCTCTCCCTCTTCCTCAAGGGGTGTTGTTTGGGCTTCCCCATTCGCTCCGCAACAACCCTTCTTGTACCCAAGCTAAAGATTCTTGTGGTGCCCAAAGTCCTGTGGGGTTTGCTCATGGTGTGGTTTATGTGTGATGTGAAAGTGGGGACGGGGAAGTGCTGAACCTGGAGGCATATGAGGAAGGCAGCTTAAAGTGCTGTTTAATCCAGCCCTCTGAGTCCAAAGGCACAGGAGGGTGCAGTTTGGCATCGCTGTGAAAGCAGCCTGCTGAGTCCAGGGACCTATGAGGGGTCAGCGTGTGAGTGCTGATGACCCAGTCCTCTCAGATGAGCTGTTAGTGGGGGTGAGTGTCCGTGTGTTGCTAAGGTGGGAAGAACCCCGTCCTGAGGAACCTAATTCCTGCAGGAAAGCTCCAGTGAGAGGGGGAATTGGCAGCAGGGAGAATTCAGCTCCATATGAGAGCACAAGCAGCACACGGATAGAATTGTGAACCTCCGCCCCAGTCCCATAAGAGTAACCCTAATCAATGAGCACACCCCAGAGTATTGGACAAATCTGGTAACACTTCCCACCACGCTGCCCTGCAGGCTGCTAACCCACAGTGCTTTGCTCTATCTGTCAGCAGGGCGCTAGCCATGTGGCCAGGAAACGTGACAATGGGAGGCACTTACACTGGTGAGACCAGTTTTTACTTTTGGCAACATTTGCATGTCGACAGCACTTTTGTGGCCAAACCTTCCCCATGTAGCCACAGCCTGACCTGGTTCAGTGGGGAAGTGAAAACTGCAGTCACACATGGAAAGGGGGGGGAGGGGATAGTGTATAAACCAGAAGCTAAGTATTGTAGAAAATTGATAAGGGAAGCAAAAGGACAAAAGGCGACAACTATGGCCAGCAGAGACAAGGATAATAAGGAGGCTGGGTTTAAAAAAAATATATATTAGGAACAATCATATTGGTCGATATTAGATGGAAACGGTAGAATTATCAATAACATCGAAAAGGCAGTATTGTTCAATAAATATTTTTGCTCTGTGTTTGGGGAAAAACATCCAGATGATCTTGTACCCTCTGCTGACAATAACACGCTTTCCAGTCTGCTTATATCTGAGGAGGTTTCTAAGCAGCACTTACCAAAGTGAAACATTTTAAAACCAGCAGATCCAAACACTTTCCAGTCAAGAGTTTTAAAAGAGCTGCCTAGGGAACAAGCTTCAGGATGGACTCATTTGGGGTGCCCCCCCCAGGAGGAGGTTGCCAGAGTCAAGATCTTCTCGACCCCCCCCACCCGCCTCCATGCCCAGGAAAGGTCCATGCTGATGTCCCTTAAACTCCAAAGCACCGTCTACCCTAGCTGGGCACTGAACAACTGTTCCAGTGTATTCTGCTGGTGGCCTGTGGGCGGCTTCATTTCTGCCCTTATGTCTTGCCCCGTAGTGGGGAGAGGTCGGCGTCGATCCCGATCCACTCGGGCAGGAAGGCGGCTTCCGGCTTGAAGAGGCGGAGGAAGGGGGAATCGGGGAGGGTGTAGTTGGACAAGTAAATAGTTTCCCCCCCAACCAGGTAGCCAACCCAGATGCCGAAGGTCCCGATGGTCATGATCGTGTGGTTGCAATGGGCCAAGAGAGCGAAATCCCTCCCCGGCGACGACTCCTTCCCGTCCCCCGAGAAAAACACGTCCCCCCGCGAGGCGTTAATGTTCTCCCGGCACCAGTCCATCCCATTGCTGGTCACCACGAAGACTGGCTCCTCGTATTTGGCCCGGAAGTAGCCCATGGCCTTGTCCAGGTAGGCCTTGTCTGCCACCACCCCTTTCCAGACGTTGGGCATCACATGTACATAGTCCCCCCTCCGGACATGGATGCCCACGTAGGTCACGTTCCGGCGCTGCCCACGCAGCCCGGCCAGGTACTGGTTGGCCTCCTCCCTGACGTGGTCGTGGAAGGAGAATTCCTGGCTGATCTCCTGCCGGAGGTGGTGGTAGAAGGTCCAGGAGCAGGGGTAGCCCGTGAGCCGGACGTATTTCCCCTCGATGTGCCTGTACTCCTCCGACATCCAGTCGTGGAGCCCGTAATTCCTCCAGGGGATGCGCTGGAGCACGTCCCGGGAGATCACAGGCAGGGTGATGCGGAAGAGCGGGGCCAGCTGCTGGTGCATCTCCGGCAGGATGTAGGCCTGGCGCCCGTTCATCTTGGCCAGGGCGTAGAGGGTGGCGTATTCCCCCATCTGGTTCCCCAGGCGCCCGATGGAGTTCACGGTCCACATGCCCGGATCCCTGGCGGGCGTTGTGGCGGGGGGCGGGGTGGGGGTTTGGGCGGGAGGGCCCTTGGCGTGCAAGGGTGGAAGCCTCCATTCCATGTCGGGGAACCGGCCCTTCAGGTGGATGAAGAGGGAGAGGCTGAGGATGACGAGCAGGTAGAGGAAGACGTGGAGGGGCGCCCGGGAGATCATGCAGGGGACTGTCATGGCGCCCGGCGGTGGTGCAGGAAGGGGCGCCCGGCCTGGGGAGAGAAGAAAGAGCGGGCAGTGAACGGAAGCGGGGGAGCTGGGGAGGGGGACGGTCAGGGGCAGATGGGGGAGGGCTCTCCCACGCCCAATGACCCCTGTTCTGCCCCCTAGGGGTCGCCCGCTCCGGCCGCATGTCATGAGAGAAGCAGACGGACCAGGTGTCTGGGGGCCCAAGTCCCACAGCCCCTTTCAGCCCCAAGCGGACACGGGGCCAGGCAAGAGCAGTCGGAGGAATAGTGCCCCCCCAGCCCTGCCGGTGCCCCTCCCTCCTGCCCTCCGAGCCCTGGGCTCCCCCCACCACCACCCTGCAGCCTCTGCCAGTCCTGCCCTGCCAGTGCCCCTCCCACCTGCCCTCTGAACCCTGGGCTCCCCCCACCCTCCTGGTGCCCCTCACCACCACCCTGCAGCCTCTGCCAGTCCTGCCCTGCTGGGGCCCCTCCCTCCTGCCCTCCGAGCCCTGGGCTCCCCCCACCACCACCCTGCAGCCTCTGCCAGTCCTGCCCTGCCAGTGCCCCTCCCACCTGCCCTCTGAACCCTGGGCTCCCCCCACCCTCCTGGTGCCCCTCACCACCACCCTGCAGCCTCTGCCAGTCCTGCCCTGCCGGTGCCCCTCCCTCCTGCCCTCCGAGCCCTGGGCTCCCCCCACCACCACCCTGCAGCCCCTGCCCCCCCAACCCTGCCGGTGCCCCACCCTTCTGCCCTGCAGCCCTGCCCCCCCAGCCCTGGGCCTTTCCAAACAGACCTGGGAGGTGGGGGTGGGGGGGGGAGCTCCATTTGAGCAAGGAAGGGGCGACAAAGAGCAGCCGCCCTGCCCGAGTTGCCCCCCCCCCCCGGAGGGGGTGAGGCAGCTCCCAGGTGGAGCCCTGCGCCGAGCCCAGCCGAGGGGTGAGAGGTCTGCAGCAGGGAGGGGCCATGGGGCAGGAGCCATGGTTGCTGGTAAACAGAGGCAGGGCCCTTATCACTAGCAAGGGCTGGGGGTCGAGGGGGCTCTGGAAATCCAGCCTGCAGAAGAGCCCCCCCCCCCTGCCTGGGGGGGACAGGGGGTGCACGGGGGGGTTCCATAAAAATCCCGCCAGGCCTTGGCACCGCTCATTCAGAGCCGGGGAACTCCGCGGGCAGGGGGGCAAAGCAGGTGCCCACCCCCGGGCCGGGCCGGCTGGCTACCGAGGCGTTCCCACTCTAGGTCTAAGCGCCCCTCGAGGTCTAACTCCCCCCCACGCCCGGCTGTTCTCCCCCTGGGCCGGGCCGGGTGGGGCGTTCGCCGCCCCCCGCCGGATTTTCAAAGCGATTCAGTCTAGGGGGTTCGGCGCTTTGGAAGCCCCACCCCAGCCCCCGCTGCACCCTTGGGTGCCCAGAAGCGCTTGACATTCGGGCCTGGAAGGCCCGGGGCTGCGGGGAGGCGAGAAGTCCATGGCTGGAGAGGGAACCAGGTCTCTCAGCTCCGTCGCGCACAAGGCAACAGCCGCCTCGCTCGGCGAGATGGGAGCATAACCAAGGCGACCGGCTCTCGGCGGCTCCAGCGGCCCGTCCCCGGAGGGCCTCGCGGAGTTAGGAAGGACGCAGAAGGCGCAGCAGGTGAGAGGAGAGCTCTGGCCTGCAGCAGGTGTTGCCCTGCGCCGGGGGCGCACGACGGCTGCCAGGCAATTGGGCATCGTCCTGCAGACCCGGGTTTTGTGGGGAGGACGGGAGAAGGCGCAGAGGGGAGGCGCCATGGCCGGGTCGGACACGGAGGCTTTGGACCCAGTTCTACCCCGGCCCCACGCCCAGAACGTGCAGCCCCAGAACCGGGAACAGTCAACTGTTCCGGGCGCGGTTTCTCTTGGTCGCCGGGCACCCGGTGAGCACAGAGCCGCCGGGAAATGTATCCCGGGGCCTGCGGGTATCCAGCGGGCAGCCCCGGGGGGCCTGGCTCAGAGAGCTGAAGCGGAAAGTTCCCAAACGCGTGTGAGTTCCCACGCGGGGCGGCGCTGGTGGAAATACAACCCTGGCTGGAGGACGGACGAGAAGCCGCCAACATTCACGCGGAGACCTGCCCAGAGGTCCTGCGCCGCTTTCTTTCCCTTTCCTGCCCGCCGTGGTCCCGAGACCCCCCCAAAGTCTCCGCGTTAAAACGCGGACGCGTCTTGGAGTTTGCGTTGGAATATTCTCCCGGAGACCCGCGACTCGCGGTTGGAGGCGCTCGGGCTTCCAGGAAAGCCGCGAGCCGCTAAGCAGAAGGGACAAGCAGCGTTACGAGCTCTCACGGTTCTGTCACCAGCCTCTGGATAATTGTTTTCCTTACAGCCCCGGCGCCTGGACTCAGGTGGCTAAGGGGGGATTTCTCGCCCTCGGGGCTGTGCAGAACGCTTCCAGATGTGACCCCGGTGCACCCTAAAGGCTCCCAAAGGCAAAGAGAAGGAACCTCCCCCCCCCCCCGCCCGGATCTACGATGGTTGCACAATCGCATGGGTGTGAGGGACTCTGGGGATCCCGGGGAGGCTGACGCGGGCCGGCTCGGGCCGGGAGGGTGCCGCTTTCGCTGCCGTTCCAGGTGAGTTTCTAGGCTGGTCTCCGAAGCGCGGTAACGCCCGGACAGCTCCGGGCAGGGGCCGTGGAAATCCACAGACGGGGGCGGGGCGGGGGCGGCCAGGCAGGTGTTTTCCCCGGTTACAGAGCGATGGGAAGGGCCCCAGCGAGCGACAGCCCAGCTGGCCGGTTCCCCACGAGGGTTCCCATTGTTGCATTCCGGAGCGTTCAATGGAGCCGGGCCCCAGAAGCGGCCACGAGATGGGAGAAGCCGATAGCGCCGGGGGTGGGTCTAACGAGTGTTTCATTGTCTCCCCCAGCGCAGGCTTCCGATCCCGCGCTCCGGGCGGCCCTCGAGGTGTCTGGGGGCCCTGGGATCAAGGTTAAAGCCCCCCCCGGAGACAGGGCCCCTGCTGCGTGGCCCGGCTGAGGCGGGGGGGCGTGGGGGGACTGAGGCGGGGGGGTGGGGGCGGGGGACGGGGGACAGCTTCCTGCCCAGTCCCCGATCAGATCAGGTGAAAAGCAAACAAGGAACATTCCCCTGAGCCGGGAGAGTCACCAGAGCCGCCGAGAACAGGACACAGTCCGGGCCAGGCGCTGAGCCCCCCTGCCCTCCCCTCTAACCACTAGGCCCCACTCCCCTCCCGGAGTCAGCGAGGGAAATCAGGCGTCCTGGCTCCCAGCCCCCCCCCCCCTGCTCTAACCACTCCTCTCCCCTCCCCCTTCCTTTGGGCATCTATTTGTAGCCGGGTTCTTCCTAGCTCCCATTCCCCACCCATGGGACTGAGTCACCCGGGCCTGGGAGCGGGTTGGGGGCGTGAGAAGGAGGAGGTGGGAGCCAAATGCCACCTCTGCCCCAGATGTTCCTTCCCGTCCAGTAACACTTCGCCAGCCACCGGCGGAGAGACACAAACCAGCCCGGCTGTCGGAGGGGAGCGGGGCCTAGTGGTTGGAACATCGGGGGCTGGGAGCCAGGACTCCTGGGGACTCTGCCGGCTTGTGTCACTCCCTTGTTCCTGAGCCCAGAGGAAACTCCCCCCCCTCCCTCTTCCTCCGAGGGAGGGACTCGCCCCCCCCCTGCATCCCCTGCTCCCTCTGTCCCTGCCTCTCCCCTCTCCGCTCCCCCCCATCCCGTACCTGGGCTCCCTGGCTCCCACCCGGCCCGGCAGCACCTGTCAGCAGGAGCGGTCCAGCCCGGGGCTGCCAGCAGGCTCCAGTGCCGGGTGCAGCTGGGCTCGGCTGTGCCCCGGTGGATGGGAGGGGACCGGAGCCCTGCCTCCGGGGGTGGGGCAGGGCTGACTTGGTGCCTTGACTCACCTGGCTTCCCGGGCCCGGTCGCTCACGGCCCCAGCTCCTCCAGGCCTGGCAATTCCTGGCTGCCGGTCCCCTGCCAGGGGAGAGCGCCTCCGCCTCCCTGCCCTGCACTGGGCCCAGCGGGACCGGCCTGGCTCCCCCTCCCCCGGCCGAGCCTGTCCCCAGGGAGAAGGAGGCCGCCACCGTCCGGGGCCGTGCCAGGCTGCGCTGCTGGCCCGGTGCCACGCATTGCGGCTCGGGGTGAGGCCGGAGTATCCTGGAGCCTGGCCGGCCCCACACACCTGCCCGGGGTCCTGTGCACCTGTGGGGGCCAGCAGGGAGTGCCAGGGGGCGCTGTGGTGCTGGGCTGATTGCTAGGGGGCGCTCTCTGCTCTCCGGCAGTCTGGGCCAAGCCCTGGAGTAAATGTCACCCGGGGAGAGACCCCTGAAGTCCCCGATCCAGAGCCATCTACTCCCCTTCCCCCGATCTCTTGGAGGACAGCCAGCGTCTGGGGGGGACCGTATCCATGAATGCGACAACCCTGTCGGACTAGTTTGACCCTGAACCGGGAGCAACAGGACTCCTGGATTCCCTCTCCGGCTCAGGGAGGGGAGTGGGGCCTAGCGGTTAGAGCAAAGGAAAGTGGATCTCCTGGATTCCCTCTCCGGCTCAGGGAAGGGAGTGGGGCCTAGCGGTTAGAGCAAAGGAAAGTGGATCTCCTGGATTCCCTCTCCGGCTCAGGGAGGAGAGTGGGGCCTAGCAGTTAGAGCAAAGGAAAGTGGAACGCCCGGATTTCCTCTCCGACTCAGGGAGGGGTGTGGGGTCTAGCGGTTAGAGGACTCTCGACAAAGAATCCCAAGGCCATATTGCCCCTTTAATGCCCCACCCGGGCCTAAGCTGGCTGGGCTTGCAGGGGCTGTGGGGCGGGAGTGAGGGGCACCAGGAGGGCTGGGGGAGCCCAGGGCTGGGCTGGCAGGGGCTGTGGAGCGGGAGTGAGGGGTCCTGGCAGGGGGTGTGGGTCGGAAGTGAGGGGCACTTGCAGGGCTGGGGGTGGGGCCTGGTTAAGAGGGGGCTGCAGGTCAGGAGTGAGTGGCACTGGCAGTCCGCAAAGCTGTAGGCTTGAGGGGAACCATGTCAGATGGGGGAGGGCGAACTGTGCATGCCCTGAAGGGGCGGGCACGAATGAGAGCATGGGGGGGGCAGACCGAGGACAGCAGCTTCAGCAGTGTTACTGAGCACGCTCAGTACAAGCCAAGCAGAAAATTGGGGGGGGGGAACATTCCATTTGTCCCCTCTCCCCCCACATAACACCTCTTTCTGGGGCTACTAAGGCACCGGGCACCTCTCGGTTTTTGGCAGCTCCGGAGCCGGTCTGGCGGGAGCCCTGTATTGATCGCCTATATACAAGACAGAACATGGAATTAATATTAGACCCGCTCAGCTGACACTAGCATGTCCTGGCATCTTGCAGCGCGACACGGAAGGGGCACTGGTTAGCCTGAAAGTTTTAATGTATCCTCTTTGCTACTAACTGCCCCAGTGCCCCAGGGCAGCACTAGGGGGCGCTGTGTTGCAGGGAGCAGGGCAGCGGGGCCAGCAGGGGGCGCACTCCCCTGGCAGGCAGGGCTGCCTCGTTGCCCCAGCGCTAGGGGGCGCTGTGTTTCAGGGAGCAGGGCAGGGGGGCCAGCAGGGGGCGCACTCCCCTGGCAGGCAGGGCTGCCCCGTTGCCTCAGTGCTAGGGGGCGCTGTGTTTCAGGGAGCAGGGCAGGGGGGCCAGCAGGGGGCGCACTCCCCTGGCAGGCAGGGCTGCCCCGTTGCCCCAGCGCTAGGGGGCGCTGTGTTTCAGGGAGCAGGGCAGCGGGGCCAGCAGAGGGCGCACTCCCCTGGCAGGCAGGGCTGCCTCGTTGCCCCAGCGCTAGGGGGCACTGTGTTTCAGGGAGCAGGGCAGCGGGGCCAGCAGGGGGCGCACTCCCCTGGCAGGCAGGGCTGCCCCGTTGCCCCAGCGCTAGGGGGCGCTGTGTTTCAGGGAGCAGGGCAGCGGGGCCAGCAGGGGGCGCACTCCCCTGGCAGGCAGGGCTGCCTCGTTGCCCCAGCGCTAGGGGGCGCTGTGTTTCAGGGAGCAGGGCAGCGGGGCCAGCAGGGGGCGCACTCCCCTGGCAGGCAGGGCTGCCCCGGTGCCCCAGAGCTAGGGGGCGCTCTCTGCTCTCTGGCAGTCTGGGCCAAGCTCTGATAAAATGTAACCCAAGGGAGAGACCCGGAACCAGAGCCAGCTACCCCCTTCCCCCTGCTCTCTTGGGGGGGCGGCCAGTGTCCGGGGAGGGGAGGGCAGAGCGGTATCCATGAATGCGACAACCCTGTCGGACTAGTTTGACCCTGAATGGGAGCAGCTGGACTCCTGGGTCCTCTCCCCAGCTCAAGGACAGAGAGAGAGAGAGTGTGTCAGGACTGTCGTGGGGTTCGATTTATTTTAGATCCAAGGGAAACCAGGACACTCCAGGGCTACTGAACCGTTTTCTTCTTTGTTGCCAGCTTTAAGCTTTAATACAGTTGTGTAAGTTTTACAAGCCTTACAAACCATTGCGACACAATGTAACCCTTAACCGCGATAGATTCTAGAGCAATGAATACAGCCCAAAGCAACCCAAAAGCAGTATATAGAAGAGCGACGATACCAGCAGCCCCCGACTTACGAATGGGTGACGTTCCGAACACCTGGGCGTAACTCGATTTGGTCGGAAATCGGAAACACCCTTAAACACGCTGCCCGCGCTGTTCGAAAAACTTGACGCACCTGGTTCTCAACGTGAAAATATTGTAATGGGTTAATGGGAGGTTGGTTGTAAGTACAGACGGTCGTAAGTCGGCGTGTTCGTAAGTCCGGGAGTGGCTGCAATACAATCAGAAAGCCTAGTTCACTGACATTTCACCTGTATGCCACCTACAGTGCCAGGCAGGAGGTCCTACCCGTCGGGACGCCAGGCACTGGGTCGCCGGTGGGAAGGGGCTATTTACGTCTAGTTACAATGAACAGGACGTGTGGGTCACCCCTGTCCATTCCCGCCTGTCGATTGTTCTTCCTAAGCCCGCGTTCTAGCAAAGCGAGACTCGGTCGTTCTAATACTATTTACCAACTGATTACGTGTTGGGTAGGATACATCGAATGCCCCTATGGAGGTATATCCTGCTACTCCGGATCTTGCAAAAACGGTGTGCGTAGTTGACAGTTTTATGGCTGTCTCTGTCATTTTTGCTTATCAGAATCTGAAATACCAGGACACGGTGGCTTGGCCTGTGTTCTCGCTGGGCGCTTAACCTGCATTGCTATGCAAAACATTCCTGCCTCCCAAAGCGCCCCCCCACCCCTCCCAACCTTGCCTGGTGCTTTTGTGCACCACACTTGAGACAGGCCTGGGTTTTGCTTTTCAGGGAGCCGCACTGTGGTCGAGGCAGGATGGTCCTGGCTCCCCTACACAGGACTCCTGGGCACTCTCTCAGTCCTGGAAGGAGAGTGGGGTCTAGTGGTTACAGCAGGGGGGCAGGTACAGCTGGATTCTATATGGGTCAGTCCGATGGTCCATCTTGCCCGGTGCGCTGTCTGCTGCCAGTGGCCAGTGCCAGGTTCCCCAAAGGGAGTGAACGGAACAGGGAAACATCCCCCGCTCTCTCCCGTTGCCCGTTCCCAGCGTCTGGCCTCCGAGGGCGAAGGGCCGGCTCGCACGTCTTCTCCCTCGCCTCGGCGCCTCTTGCCTGCCAGCTGGGGGACGGGGAGAGGCGGGTGTGGGTGGGGATGCGCAGGGCAGATGCGGCCGTTCCTTGCCGGCAGACACAAGGCCTGGTGAAGCAGAAGGGCGACGCCCCAGACGCGCCGGGTGCCAAAGTAAACGCAGAGTCACTGAGGAGCAAAGTGACGTGACTCCCGGGGAATTAGCCGCTTGCTCCCTTGCTGTAGGGCTGGCCTGGGCGGGCTGGGAACAGGTACAGGGTTCAGGGACCGGGAGGGGCTCCCCGGGGAGCAGGCTGGGACAGGGGGATGGGTGGGCCCCCATAAGGCCCCCTTGTCCGATGCTTGGCTGGAGACGAGGGGGGCTGCGCTCACAGGACACAGCCGCATGGGGGGCCCCGCGCCCAGCCCGCCGGCGTGGAAGCCCCCGGAGCCGTTCGGGAGCCGCTCGGAGAAAGGCCCCGGCCAGCTGCCCCCGCCGTCCTGCACGGCGTGGAGCCGGGTGCATCGCCGGACGGGGTCTCCCCTTCGCTGGGGGGCCGGGAGCCACGGCAGCCCCCCGCACCGGCGAGCGCCCGGGGAGAGAGCCTGCGCGCAGAGATGGGACGTGGCTCCGGGCAGGAAGTGGGAGTCAGAAGCAATAGAAGGGGTCTCTCTACTGCTGGCCGGATCCCCCCAGAGGTGAGTGGGGGGCTAGCGGCTGATGAAGGGGGTGGGTGTGGCCGGCTGGGGGCCGGCTGCTCCCCTGGCCGCAGAGAGCCAGCCCCTGGTCGGATAATTCGGCTCCCTACAGCCTGGCTGGCCAGCTGCGGCCTCCCCCCACGGCCTCTGGCGGGGCTGGCCCCCAGGGGAAGCTCCCGCCCTCTGGCCAGGAGGAGCCAAGCCTTGCGTGTGTCAAAGCCCCGCACTGCGCCGGCAGGGGGAAGATTCTCCACCCCTCAGCTATGCTCCGTTGCAGCAGGGAGGAAGCTGGTTCTGGCCTGTTTGCTTAGCACCCGCTTCGCGCCTTCCCCACCCTCCCGCCTGCCCCCAGAGATGTGGGGGGCTGCTCTGTCCCCTCCCCGGCCGAGCTCCCCTCTGGCTGCAGGTTCCCGTCCTCGGGGCTTCACCCCTTCCTGCCCACGCTGTCGCCAGGAGGCGGCTGGGTTGTGCTGGGGACCAGCATCAGCCTGGCAGCCTGAGCTGCCTTTCGACTCCCTGTGGGGGAGGGGGTTGAGTGGCTTCCAGCCACTGTGGGGGGAGGGGGCAGGAGGGGAGAGGCAGCCTCTGGAAAAACATGGGCCAAGTCAACCCTACGCCCCAACCCGTCGGCTGGCAGCAGCCCCCGTCCCGCCGAAAAGCTGCTGGACGGGGCGAGGGGGGGGGGTGTCTGTGACCCCGTGTCTCCCCAGTTGCCTGGAGAAGATGCAGCATCAGGCCCCAGGAGAGGCGGGTTCATGGAGGGCGGGGAGCACTGGGTCGGCCAGGGCAGAGGAGTCCCGGGTTCTCTCCGAGGGCAGTGGGGGCTAGTGGTTAGCGCAGGGAAGGGCTGGGCGATTGGTGCAGGGGAGCTGTGCGTGCACCCGCTCTCCGTGCAAGCCTCAAAGACAGGAAGGTGGATACAGAGAGGCAGCCCGGGGCAAGGCGGTGGCCTGAAATAATAATAGAAATGGCAAGAACTCGACGGAGCAGTTCTCCCCCCCCCCCCCGCCACACCCTCGATATTGCAGCACACGACAAAGAGGTTTCGCCCTTGAAATCCGGGCCCGTCCCCTCTGCTGAAATCTCTGCATGTCTTGCCGTGTAGGCAGGGAGGAGATAGAACCAGGCTCCCCCCTCCCTCCGTGCTCTGTTTTACGCCCTCGGTCCATGCAGAGCATTCAAGTCCAGGCACGGCTGCTGAGCCTCTCACCCCATACGCTGAGCTCTTGGGGAGATTCCAAAGCCGCCCCACTCACTCGCTGAGCGCCCAGCCTGTTTTGGTGGGTGGTGCACACCCGCACCTGTGTATGTGACAAAATTTATTCTGCACATGGGCGGGTAAAAATGTGAAAGGGACGGGTGGGCCGTGCGCAGGGGTGTCTCTGGGGAGCGAGTCATTGAATTGCAGCTGCCTCGCGGGACAGGGCGGGTGATGCCGATTCAGCACCCAACCCAGGGGCTGGGGACCTCCCTTGTCCCCCAGAGCTGTTCTCTGGGCGCTTCCCAATCCCCGTTCTCATCACGTCTGCTGCGTGCGCGAGGCTCGGCTTTCCCCAGCTCAGGACTTGCAGCCTGGCCTGGCCTTGTCCCCACGAGACACAAAGGAGGAATTGGGAGGGTGGCAGGTTGTGACCTCAGAAATGTCCCAAATTGCATTGTGATGCTATAGGGAGGGGGAAAGGATGCAAGGGGGTGGGAGGGGGCAGAGCGGGGACAGGAGGACTGTAGGCCTCGCCTGTGAAAGCAGAACAGGGTAAAGGCACACCAGGCCAGGTTTCATGGGAGGAGACCAGCAGGAGGCATTTTTTTGGCCTGAGTTTGGTGTGGCCCTACTAATGACTTTGCAGAAGGAAGCTGCTGACCTCACACGCCCGCCTCTCTCCTTTCTTTCCCAGGCGAGATTTGCATCGAGCCGTGGCATCGAGCGTGTCGGTGCCCGCACGTCCCCTCCCTCCTCCCCGTGACAGGAGTCAAACAGTATCCAGGAGATGGTGGCATCTGTGGTTTCCATGGTAGCCAACTCCCAAGACGGCTTTGGCAACGCGTCTGGTTCCTCAAGGATTTACCTGCAGCCTCTGCCCTGCGTGCCCCGCGAGGCTGGAGGTGAGTTTCTCTTCATCTCGCACGCTGCAGTTGCACACTCGCTCATAGCCAGCCGTCGGGCCTTTGCGCGCAGCACGAGAGGGTATCGTGGCTGCCAACTTTGTAAGTGGTGTATGTACGGCAGAGGGCAGGGGAGGGAACGGGCTGCTTAGCACCAGCGTTCCCTCTCATCTTTTCCAGCCGCATGTGGATTTTTTCCAGCCACATACGGATTTTTTCTGTCCGTGTGCGGAATAATTTTTTTTATGTGCACCCAGGCATGTGCAAATGTGCACCACCCATAGAGCCGCAAAACCTCACTGTGGACAATGTGGGCGCTCTGCTAATTAGCTGATTATTCAGCACATGGATGGAAAAGATTAGAGGGAATGCAAGTGCGTGGCTGCCAGGGGAACATTGCTTGGCACCCACCAGCCAAAAGCAGGAATGGGACAACATCAGTGCTGCTCACAGCTTCTCCCCGACAGGGAGGTTGTTTCCAAACCGAGGCGGGGGATTCCGATAACGAAAGAGTTACCGTTCGATTAAATGAAGGATCCTTCCCTGTCCCCGGGAGCACGGCCAGGCACCCTACTTAAAAGAGAGGAAACCAAAGGGTCCCATCTATGAATGGAGAGAAAGAACTAGAGGTGCCTCTCCCAGCGCAGATGCGCCATTTCAGATTTTTTTGGGGGGGTGTACATGTGGCAATGGGGGGGGGTGGAGTGAGGGCCTGGGGCAGGGCAGACTGAGAACAGGGGCTTTAGCTGTGTTACTGAGCATATTCAGCACAAATCAACCCCCCCCAACTTAACCCCCCCCAGATCTCCCCTTTCCAGGAGCTACGAACGCCCTAGAACTGTTTCCCAATTTTGTTTGGCCATGGAACCTTTTAAAAGGAATGCTAGGGAAAACTGGTCGACCAAAAAAAAAAAAAAAGTAGAAAAACTGTCAAGCAAAAATCCCCCCCCCCCCAAAAAACCCGTTGGCCTGCTCCTAAAACTGGCTCGGGGGAGGAAGGGAGAGTAGGTTCACACAGAACCCTTACTTTCACTTCGCAGAAACACTGCACTAGAAAACTCTAGGGTTTTTTGGGGCAGATATGTAGCAATTTGCTGACCGGAGCACTGTATCTAACGCCTATAGAAAAGAAAAGAAATTAAATAAATATTAGACCCACTCAGCTCTCACACTAGCATGTCCTGGCATCTTGCGGCAAGTCACTTAAGGGCCTTAAAATTGTATTGGAGTGGGGTCTGGTGGATTAGAGCCGATAGATCTGGGCTTTATATAAGAATATCAGACTGGCCAGATTGGGTCAGGCCCATGGTCCGTCTGGTCCAGTATCCTGCCGACAGTGGCCAGGGCCAGGTGCTTTTGTTGTACTTAAAAGAAGTACTTGGGATCTTTTTCAGAGGGATAAGACAACACGCCACATTTATTGAGCATATATATAGATTAATACTTATCATATGCATGTGACACATTACACTCACACACACACACACACAAGCACACTCCGCCTTGCTGTTACCAAAAGTTGCTCCCCCTAACTGCACTGGCCAGGTGAGTTAGATGGGGGAGGGGTGGAGCTGGGCTTCTGCCAATTTGGATCGTTGCTCCCATGTTGAAAAGCCGAAAACCCGGGGTCCCTCTGCAAGATGCCTCCTATTTATCCCTCTCATGCAGCCAATTAGTCATCACCTTGCTTTTCTTAATGCTGCTTCAAAGAGAGTTCTTCCAAGGGCAGGCACTTGCTGCTTCACTCCCAAGGCCTCTGTATGTCCAGTCTTCTTCATGAGCTCACTTTGCAGGTATTGTCTTAGATCTGGCTCCCAGACCTTCTCCACCCTTGCAACTGCTGCTGGAGGTGCTCCCCTTTCATTCTCCATTCACACCTCATTATTTCAACAGGACAATGGAGGAAAGGGGAGCGCTCAAAAGACATTTTTTCTTACAAGATCTATATATCTTAATACAAAGTTATAGGAGAAATGTTACAGAGATTCTATAAGAACACTTAACAAAGATAGATCTAAAAGGACAAGATCTTAATACAAAATATAATATCACAAGGATTTATCCACACCTCAGCAGGCATGAACAGAACAGGGAATCAATCATCAGATGATCCATCCCCCGTCGCCCATTCTCAGCTTCTGGCAAACAGAGTCTTGGGACCCCATCCCTGTCCCCGCTGGTTAGTAGCCATTGATGGCTCTGACCTCTATTAACTTATTTTGTTCTTACTGGAACCCTGTTATAGTTTGGGCTGTTCCCCCTGTCATGGCTCCTTCCCCACTCTGGCATTATAAATGCAGACGTGGGGGCCAGCAAGTGTACCCCAAAGCCTTCTCTACCAGGCTTTGGTATAAAACTTCCCCCAAAATCTTAATAACCTAGATTTTGGGAATAAAACTTCCGCTGCCACCACCCAAATATTAATAACGAGATTAGGGGAAAGATCATTTGGGAAATCTCGCCCCTATTATAAAAATCAGGACACACAAGTAACCAATGCCAGGTTAATAAAAAGAAAAGAGAAACTTTTATTATTACAATATTCCTGTTGCAAGCATAAAGATCAGATGGAAAGGTAACAAAATATACTCATGGAGGAATTACACCATGGGCTAAAACTTAGTTAAAAAGAAAGGCCAAACATCTCTTAAGCAGTGCCAGATCTCAGATCCCATACCCAACCCTTAAAACAATAAAGCCTAACGAAACTACCTAAACTTTACCCTACTTACAGGAAATGAAGAATGGTGTCTTGGAGAGAGAGAGACATGCTTGTCCCTCTCTGTAGCTGCAGAGAACACACCCCGAGAGACAAAAGAAGAAAGAAAAAAACCCAAATTTCTTTGTTCCAGTTTGAAAGTCCCACCTACATTCCTACTGGTCACTCCACCTGGCTAGGTGTACTTAACCCCTTAATCCCCAGGCTGCTGGCTAACCCTCATAATCATGACACCCCCGTCCCTTGGCAATGAGTTCCACAGGTTAACCGGGTAGAACTAATTTGGTTGGTTTGTTTTAAACCTGCTGTTTGTACAGTCCATGGGGTGAGCTTCTTGTGTCATGTTATAGCGAAGGCATAAAGAACATTTCCTTATTCTATCCATCTGTGATTTTCTAGACCTCGAACACATCGTCCCTCCTTTACCCATGTCTCTTCCAAGCTGAAAAGTCCCAGTCTTGTTAATCTCGCCTCCTACGGAAGCTGTTCCTTACCCCGAATCATCTCCGTCCCCCTTTCTGTCCCTTTTCCAAATCCAACAGATCTGTTTTTAAGAGGGACGTGATCAGATCTGCAGGCCGTATTCAAGCCATGACTTGATATACAGGCAAAATGATATTTTCTGTCTGATTATCTAGTCCTTCCCCAACGATTGTCAATTTCCGGTGAGCTTTTCCCACCGCCCCTGCGCACCGAGCGGATGTTTTCCGGGAACTATCTACACAAGCGTCCCAAGCTCTCGCTCTTGAGTGGGAACGGCTATTTCAGACCCCACCGGTTCTGTATCGGTAGCTGGGATTCGGTTTTTCCACGTGCGTCACTTGCCGACACCGAATTCCACCTGCCCTTGGGTCGCCCCCTCGCCCAGGTCTGTGAGGCCCCCTTTGTGGCTCTCTGCAGCC
Source organism: Pelodiscus sinensis (assembly GCF_052426305.1). Taxonomy (NCBI): domain Eukaryota; kingdom Metazoa; phylum Chordata; order Testudines; family Trionychidae; genus Pelodiscus; species Pelodiscus sinensis. Next base: position 31,951,944 of record NC_143069.1, on the reverse strand, counting down.
AGCTGTGTGCTTGAGGAGCTTGAGTAATTGTGTGTCCTTGGCAAATTTTGCCATCTCCCCGGTCACCCCGGATCGTTTCTGAAGAGCGGCCCCAATGGAGCTTCCCTGTTCATTCCTGCCCTTCCTTTCCTCTCTTTCCTGAGGAGAACCCGGAAATATTTTCCTGATCTTCTAAGGATCTTTCAATTACTGGAATGACAAGTCCTTTATTACCTCCAGCAGCCTGCCTCCCTCTGCTTATGAACAAACTCCCTGCCCCCGGGTAAAGCGGGAAGCAACCCAAGTTTGGGCGCAATTAAGAGCTACCTCTGAAGACAGGGCATGCGATTTCAGTAGACTTCAAGTATGAAACTCAGGAGTTCCAACTTCAGGAGGGCTGCAGTCCCCTCTTGGCTCCCCCAAATGGTGCTTCCGCCCCAGCGGCTTGTACTGGGACAAGTCCTAGCCATAAATGGGCTGCAAAAAAGGGGGGGCAGGGAGGTCCCAAAGTTTGCAGCTGATACAAAACTACTCAGGCTAGCAAAGTCCAAAACAGACTGCAGAGGGTTTCAAGGGGATCTTCCAAAACTGGGTGCCTGGGCAAATGGCCAGCGAAATTTGGCGTTCAATGCAAAGCAAAGTAGCCTCACAGCCGGATGATTCAGCTGCAGAAGTGAGCTCGAAGGGCAGGTCTACGCAGCCGGGCTGACGTCGGAATCAGCCCCGCAAGTTCAGCTACGTCAATTTCGGCTTTGGCCACTGTCTACGCCGCAGGAAGTCGGAGAAAGCGCGCTCTTCCTCCGCCTTCCCAGGCTCCTTGTGACATGAGGCTTATGGAAGCCGGAGGAAGGAGTCCTCCAGCACCCTGTTATTCCGAAATCGAGGCTTGCAGCGGAGACGCACGCTGCGTGATCTCGGAATCATGTCGTCCGCGATGTGGGTGCGCCCGAAGGCGCTGCAGGACAATGCGTCGTTTTTTCCGGGGTTTTTTTTCAGGAAGGCCATGCCTAGACGGCGGTGCGATTTCGGGATCCCGCAATAGCCATTCCGCGTCTTTGCAAGCAGCCTGTGATCTCGAAATAGCGTTCGAAATAACGGGCGCGCTGTTCCGGTATCCCTGCAAGCCCTCCTCCCACGACAGTTAAGGGGCCTTTCGGAAGTGCGGCCGAGTTCGAAAGCTGGCGCTGAGCAGACCGCGCCCGATTGCGCAATAAGCTATTTCGCCGTGAGATTGAAATAAGCGCCACCATCTGCGCCGCTGAAATGGCGTTTCCGGGAAGGAGGGAGAGGTGGGTCTGGCAGTGTTGGGGCTAAACAAAGCTTTTCTACCCAACCAACCCCGCCCTGTTTTACCTGCCGAGTCGTGCGGATCGATTTATTTTAGATCCAATTGAAACCAGGACACTCCAGGGCTACTGAACCCCTTTCTTCTTTATTGCCAGCGTTAAGCAGTTAATACAGTTGTTTAAGTTTTACAAGCCTTAAAAACCATTACTACACAATTCACACCTTGGGGGGAGGGAGAGGTCAGCGGTTTGAGCATTGGCCTGCTAAATCCAGGGTTGTGAGTTCAATTCCTGAGGGAGCCATCTGGAGCAAATCTGTCAGGAATAGTAGCTGGTTCTGCCATGAGGGCAGGGGAGTCCATGACCTCTCAAAGTCCCTTCCAGCTCTATGAGAGAGGTAAGATATATTCTAAAGCAATTAATACAGCCCAATGCAAAAGCAATTAATAGATCTACAATAATAAAGCCTAGTTCACCTGTATGCTACTTGCAGTGCCAGGCAGCAGTGCCAGGCAGGAGTTTGTGGTCTCTTTGGTCCTACCACCTAGCAGGCCCAGGATGGAAATTTCCACACCTGCTGAACCCAGCTTAGTATAGGTGGACCCCTGCAAGCTCAAACAGCAGCTGGACTTTATCAGCTCCAGCCTGCGACTTGAGCTGGGAAACTACTGAGCAATGAACAAGTTTGATCTTAGCTTAGAAGAATGGTGATAAGAATGGCCTTGAGCCAGGCACATGCACACCCAGTAGGCAGTAAACAATAGGATGTGAGTAGGAGGCTCCATTACTAGAATTGGTCTGAGAATGATTCATTAGGGGGTGAGCAGGCCTGGGTTCATTAGCTTTTGGAGCAAAGTTTTCCCTTCTGGCCGTGCTTTTTTGGTATCCCATAGTTCAGTGCGGTTCCTGCTTTGGAAGAGCTGCTCTCCATTCTGTATGCTAATGAGTTCTATCTTCAATGCAGATGAGGCTGGGGTGTTTCCTTAATTAGTTTAGGTGGGTCTTCCCTGGCCTTTTCCTTGCTTTGTCTGATTCTAGCCAAGGTCTAGACCAGTGGTCTCCAACCTTTTTACACCCAAGATCACTTTTTAAGTCTCAGAACAGGCGAAGATCTACCGCCCCGCCCCTTCCTTGAAGCCCCGCCTACATTACATGAGGAAAGCTAATGTAAATGTACTGCGCAGGTGCGCAGTTCAGAGAGGGCTCAAGAGCTACTCTGAGAGTCCCTGAGATCGACCGGTAGATCGCGATCGACTGGTTGGTGACCACACGTCTAGGGAAAGGGGGGATGGTTTTCCATGAGTCTCACTCCCTGGCTCCCAAGAGCACAGGGCTGGTAGGTAACACTGGTATATGCATTGCGCTTTGTTGTATGACTTTGCAGGAGCTGTGTAACCATCTGGCAGTATTAAGCCTGTAATAGTAGTCAGATTAATAAAAGCAACTTTCTATCCCTAATTGACTCTGTTTTGTAGCAAAGCCACAACCCCGTTGTTCCCTGGCCCTGTGACTTGACAGCCATGCACTGGGGTCGCCGGTGTGAAGGGCCTATTACGGTGATTCTTAAACTTTTTAAGACTGAGGAACACCAAACAATATTTTTTTTAATGAGGAACACCAAAGATTTTTTGTTGAGCCAAAAAAAAAGGGGGGGGGGAGTCAGGGGAAAGATTGTGAGAAAAAAAAAGTCGCCCCTTTAAGGGCGGCCATTTTTAATTCTGTTGTTCTCCATGGCACATGGTGTGACCCGGAACGCAGTTTAAGAAACGCTGGTCTATTACTTCTAGTTACATCGAGCAGGACCTGGGGGGGTCAAACTGCTCCCTCCCTCCCATCGATTCTATTTACTAAGTCCATTTTATAGCAAAACGGCACTTAATCGTTCTAATACTATCGACCAATTGATTACCTATTGGGTAAGATACCTACAGTGCTCTATTTGGGGGACATCCTGCTATGCCAGATATTGCAAAAACTGTGTGCATAGTTGATAGTTGTACAGCGGCCTCTGTCATTTTTGCTTATCAGAACCAGAAGTACCAGTACTAGGTTGCTTGCCTGGTGATTTTGACGTGGTTTCGCTGGGACACTTAATCCACCTTGTTATGCAAAACATTCCTGCCTCCCAAAGCTTCAGCCTCGCCTGCCTGCTACATGCACCAGACTTGAGACAGATTTGGGTTTTGCTTTTTAGGGTGTGATGGCACGTCGGGGGGCCCCCGTCTGCAGCAAGATGGGACTCTGCCAGCCAATAGACTAGAGAGGGTTTCTTGCTTCTCAGAGACACAGCCCAGCAAATGCTTGAGAGGAGTGGGGTCTGGTGGATTAGAGCCGATACATCTGGGCTTTATATAAGAATATCAGACTGGCCAGATTGGGTCAGGCCCATTGTCCATCTCGCCCAGTAGCCTGTCTGCCGACAGTGGCCAGCACCAGGTGCCCCAGAGAGGGTGGACCAAAGACAATGATCAAGCGATTTGTCTCCTGCCATCCCTCTCCAGCCTCTGAAAAACAGAGGCCAGGGACACCATTTTATCCCCTGGCTAATAGCCTTTTATGGACCTAACCTCCATGAAATTATCCAGCTTCTCTTTAAACTCTGTTCTAGTCCTAGCCTCCACAGCCTCCTCTGGCAAGGAGTTCCACAGGTTGACTACACGCTGTGTGAAGAAAAACTTTCTTTTATTAGTTTTAAACCTGCTACCCATTCATTTCATTTGGTGTCCTCTAGTTCTTCTATTATGGGAACTAATAAATAACTTTTCTTTATGCACCCTCTCCTCACCACTCATGATTTTATAGACCTCTATCATATCCCCCCTCAGTCTCCTCTTTTCTAAACTGAAAAGTCCCAGTCGCTTTAACCTCTCTTCATAACCCTTGAGGGGGAGGGGTTCACAGGCCCCTGAACCCCGTATACTGGTTTTAGTCGGATTCCTCCCTGCTTCCCCACACTCAGTCTGCCCCTTCTCCAAACCACCGAACACTCATTTCCCCACCCCCACCCCCCATGTAGCCACACCCCTTCCTTGTTCAACTCCTTCCCCTGGGCAGGTGTGAAGTTGCTAGTCAGGGTCTATGTCATGGGTTTCCAAACTGGGGGGGGGGGCGTGAAGAAATTCCACCGGGGGTGCGAGGCAACCCAGCCCCCCCCCCATCAAGTTTTCCTGCCCCAGAAACAAGTTTTGCTGTTGGGGGGCGGGGGCATGAGGGTTTTTCAAAAACCAAAAAGGGGGCGTGATGCCGAAAAGTTTGGGAACCACTGGTCTATGTGCACTGTCCTCAGGGACACCCCGCCACCCCCCCCCCCCCGGCTGGGCAGTGCTTACAGACACAGGCCAGTAGGGGTCACCCATAGCACAACCCAGCAACCAGTGAACGCCCAACCACAGTGGGCCCAGGGCCCCCCCCACTTTGTCACATAGGGGTCCACACTGTGATTAAGGCAGACATCACCGCCTATTGTCAAGGCAGGGTCCCTCCACTGCAGCCCACGCCAGGCCTGGAGGGAGGATAAAAGAGAGCAGCCTGGCTCAGTTTGGGGCTGACCAGAAGAGCCTCCCCCTGGGGCGAAGGGGGAGAACCTACGGGGAACCCTCCCTGAGCGGGGGAAATTGGACTCTTGGGGCCACGCCCCAAACTTAAGAACTAGACTCAGATAAGCGGCCGGCGTTCCTAGGCCTGGACCCCAGCGGCTGGGGCCCACACCCCTTTGCCACCGGCTAACTCCGGCTAGACCCGGCCAGCGTGTTTTATTTCAAGGCGCCGCGATAACGCCGCCTTCCGGACTAGCACGGCCGCCCCTCGGAAACGTTTGCCCTCAACGAGCCGTGCGCAAGGGCGGGGCCCACGGCAGCGGCTGCCCATCAGGAAGAACCGGCATGCGGGTGAGAACCGGGTGCAAGGGTTGTCACGGCACCAGGCTGCGAGTTTGGCAAGGACCCAGATACCAGCTCTCCAGAGACAACAAAGGAGGCTACCAGCACCTGGGTGGATGCTCAAAAGACACCAGCAGCCTCCCTACGGCCAGGTGTTGTACTTAAAAGAAGTGCTCGGGATCTTTTTCAGGGGGATAAGGCAACACGCCACATTTATTGATCACACATAGAATAATTAACAGTTATCATATGCATATGATATATATAAATATAAGTCACTCATGCACTCACACACACACACAAGCACACGCCGTCTTGCTGTTGTTACCAACAAGTTGCTCCCCTTAACTGCACTGGCCAGGTGAGTTAGATGGGGGAGGGGTGGAGCCAGGCTTCTGCCGACCCGGATCGATGCTCCGATGGTGACAAGACGAAACCCGGGGTCCTCTGCAAGACACCTCACTTTTATAGCATCCCTCTCCTATGCACATATATATCCCAGATTCAAACTCTGGGTCTGTGTCCCTTGGTCCCTTTGTGCTGCAGAGAGGGTGTTTTCCAGAGAAGGTGCCTGCTTCTAATCCCCAATATGTCTGCTCTTCTTTCTTCAGCCCACTTGACACCTTGGGTCTGGCTTCCACCCCCTCTTCAACTGGTGTAGCTGTCTGGAGGGGCTTGGCTCCCAAGTCTTACTCATTCTCACCTCATTCATTCAACAGGGCAATTGATTACAGAGTGGCGGAAAGAGAGGGTATGTCTACACTACCCTCCTATTTCGAACTAGGAGGGTAATGTAGCCATACCGCAATTGCAAATGAAGCCCGGGATTTGAATTTCCCGGGCTTCATTTGCATAAGCCGGGCGCCGCCATTTTTAATCCCGGCTGGTTCAAACCCCGTGCCGTGCGGCTACACGCGGCACGAACTAGGTAGTTCGAACTAGGCTTCCTAGTACGAGGAGTAACGGTAGTTCGGACTAGGAAGCCTAGTTCGAACTACCTAGTTCGTGCCGTGTGTAGCCGCACGGCACGGGGTTTGAACCAGCCGGGATTAAAAATGGCGGCGCCCGGCTTATGCAAATGAAGCCCGGGAAATTCAAATCCCGGGCTTCATTTGCAATTGCGGTATGCCTACATTACCCTCCTAGTTCGAAATAGGAGGGTAGTGTAGACATACCCAGAGTGGGGGGAAAATCTTATTCTTCTACAAGTTTTCTATGTAGGGTTCTAATACAAAGTTACAAGGTTCTATGGATTTAGGTGTTACAAGGTTATATGGATTAATACAAAGTTTCAAGGTTATATGGGAGAGGCACAATTTCAAGTCATATGAAGCAATATATAATACATAGATTTATATGAAGCAATATATAATACATAGATGTATCTCCACAGGCAGCTATAATTCAATGAGTAACTCGTCGGAGACACCCTAAACCGTGCCCACCGGCCCTGCCTGGACTTGTCCTCCGAGCCTGTGGATGAAGGGTGTGAAGCAGAGCACGGGGACCCCCAGCCCGGCCTTACCTCCTCCCCCATCTTCCCTGCGACTCAGCCGGACTCTCAGAGGACCCAGGTTACCAGGGGGAACCCGGGTGCTCTGAGCAGGCAGGCCTAGTGGGGCGAGAGGAACGGCTTCGTCTGGGGGGTGCCCCGTCTCAAAAGGGGTTTACACTGGTGGGGGGCGGGATTCGGGGCCCGAACTAAAAAAGGGCGCAAGCAACAACAAAAAAGAAAAAGCTGGGGCGCAAGGTGTTATGATGCTGTGTGTTTGATGGGTCCAAAGAGCCCGGTTCCACCACGCCGAGGGATTTCGGGGCCTTGTTTCCCAGCACTGTGTGGGGCGAGCCCGGCAACGGAAGAGAGTCAGGAAATGAGTTTTGACCGACAGATTCCTTACGCGGTGTATTCACACCCACCGGTGCCATTCACAACTGTATGTCCTCCCCCCCACCTCCCGTCGCCGGGGCAGGGCCATATTTGGGGGAACGGGGGAGCAACGGGGTTTGCTGAGAAACAGCCGGGGTGAGGATTTGCAGGACAGACTGCATGCCCCCAGAAAGGGGCGGAGCCTCGGGCAGAAGGGGCGTGGCTGAGGACCTGCCGCCCAGAGCATGGTGCTGGTCCCCCTTGTTCATCACGCGCCCACACAGTCGTGCAGAGTTGCCCTGGGACGTCGGGTCCGACTGGGGGGGGGGGCTTGCGTTTCCTCTTCCTTTGGTAGCTCTGCTCTGTCCCCTGGGGGTGGGCGTAGGAGGGTGAATTCCAGAGCTGCGCGGCGGGGGTGGGCGGGGGCCTTTCTCCGCGGCTCTGGGTGCGCCCATGGGACCCGGCGGGGCGCCAGATGCCGTGGTGCTGCAGGATCGCAGCCCTGGAGGGGTTTGCTGCTTGCTGGAGAATTCAGGGGGCCCAGCGGTCCCACAGTCCCCAGCTGCACCCCGTCACCCCCAGCCAGCCAAGTCAAACATGGGGAGGATGAGCTACAACGGTATTCACCGTCTAAAACGGCACCAACTCGGTAAAGGAGGTGCAGCCATGGAACAAACCACGCCCACCAGCGTGGATTGGTGGCTGGAGGAGGGGCTTACGGCGGAATGTGGGCGGGGCCTCAGAGAAGGGCAGGAAACAAACTCAGCTGCGTCTATGTGAAAAGTTTTACGCATCCCGGGAGGCCAGACGGATTCCCTGCCGGGTCGAGGAAGAGCTCAGCTCCTCCCCCAAGACCCGCGTCCAGCTTGCTCTCACTAACGAGCCGGAGCTTGGACCAACGGGCAACGCGGGACTGAAGCATCCTGGCTTATGAATATGCATGCGCATAGCTCCAAGAGGCCCTGTGCGAACGACATCACGGGACTTGTCCTTGTCAAAATTGTCGTCTGCTGAACCTGCGTGTCCTGTGTGTGTGTGTAACCCACACGCCTCCTGGGTGAGCGCGACTGGCACTTAGCCCACGTACAGCGAGAGAATGCGTTTGCTCTACATAAGAACATCAGACTGGGTCAGACCAAAGGTGCACCCAGCCCCGTGTCCTGTCTGCCCACGGCAGCCAAAACCAGGTGCCCAAAAGGGAGTGAACAGAAACAGGGAATCAACTAGTGATCCCTCCCTGTCACCCATTTCCAGCCCCTGACAACCAGAGGGCAAGGGACACCATCCCTGCCCGGCCTGGTTAAGTAGTATTCATGGACCCTCCATGAATTTATCTGTTAACGTCCTGGTCTTCACAACATCCTCTGGCAAGGAGTTCCACAGGTTGTCAACGACCTGTGAATGGGTTTGTTTCTCCCGAGAGCCCAAACTGTGGTTGGTCCTAGAAAGACATGTGACGAGAACACCTGGGGCTGGACTCCATCTTGAATCTGGTATTTTTCCATGGGCACAGGGAATCTAAACAAAGGGTTCCCATCCTGGGGGAAAGTCAGTTGGAGGAACAGAAAGCAATCTGGCTTTTTTGGGTCTTCACCTGGCTTTTGAAACTGCTTCCCCTTTGTAAGAGGAGACACATGAAGAAACCTGAAAGCAAGGAACTCTAAAGATCAGAGAGCAGTCAGCCCGGGCCAGACAGAATAAATGCCAGCTTTTCCCAGAAGCGTTTTCCATGTAATAGGGAACAAAGGTGAGGCACAGACTTTGCATGTAAAACCCACTTAGTGGATTAGGGTTAGTGGATTAGAGTTTTGTTTGTTTTGGCTCAGTGACTCACTCCCATCTGCTTTCACTTGCAAGGCGTTAAATCCCGTATTTGATACTTAATAAAACCCTTTTTGTTTATGATCATGCTCAGGGTACCTGGGGAGGGGAGAACCACCCTGTGTCTCTCATTGATAAAGGGGGAGGAGCTTATGAGCTTCCTCTGGGCAAAAGTTTCTCTGAGGGGGACGGACTGATTAGGGGGTTCGGTCCCCTTTGGGGGGCTGGGTTCCGGGGGGCTGTCATCAGCCTTGTAGCTGAGCCCTCCCTGATCTGAGCTGGTTCAGCCTCTGTGCTGCTCTGCTGGGGGGGGCTGTTACCCCCCTCTGGGCCCGGCTCTCCTGGGCTGAAGAAGCGGCCGCCCAGCGCGGCTCAGAAGCCGGTTGTGTTTCCGAGGTACGTGCAGGGACTCGGCTGCCTCGAGCAGCGTAAGTCCTCAAATGGGGGGGCAGGGCATGAAGGAAGGTTGCAGGGGTGGGGGAGACTCGGGCTGGCCCCAGAGGGAGCAACACGCAGCCCCGCTCTGTCCCAGCTGCTCTCAGCCCCGCCCCCAGCCCTCTTCATAGCCCCACCTCCAACCTTGGGCCCTATCCTAGATGGAGCTCCTGGCCCTAGCCCTGCCCCCAGGCCTGCCCCCAGCCTTGGGCCTGGACCTTCACCCAGCTCCTGGACCCTGCCCCACTTTCAGCCCCCCCCCAGCCTTAGCTCCACCCTCCACTTCAGCCCCAGCCCTGCCCCTCACCTTAGCCCCGCCCCCAGCCTTAGCTCCACCCTCCACTTCAGCCCCAGCCCTGCCCCTCACCTTAGTCTCAGGCCCTGACCCTGGCCCACCTGAAGCTCCAGCCTCGGCCGGACCCAGCTCCCGGGGGGCACAGCCGGGGTAAAGGAGGTGGCATGAAAAGTTTGGGGCCCACTGGCTTAAGGCCTCTACCACTCAAAAGCCGGTACAGGCTCCACAGCAGGGCAGAGCCAGGGCTGGGCAGGCAGCATAGTCCCCGCCCCCCCCAGGCCGCTCCCTTGCTTGGCCTGGCTTCCGCCTCCTCCAGCCCATTCACATCGGAGCGGCCCAGGACACCCAGCCAGCGCCAGCTTCTAATGTGCCCGCCCCCTGCTCCTGCCCCAGCTGTGTATGGCGGCAATGGGGCGCGAAAGGCGGGTGTGGGGCATGAAAGGTGGGCGGGGGTGTGAAAGGGGCGGGGGTGTGAAAGGCGGGCGTGGGGCCCTCCACCCACCCAGGTTCAATGCCACCAGCAGAGCAGGGAGCCAGGTTCCCTCCAATGGCGTCCGTCCGCGTGCGGAATAAATTGTGTGCCGTGCGCCGAGGCAGGCGCGGGTGGGCAGTGCCCGGAGAACCGCGAGCGCTCTGCCCGCCAGCTGGGCAGTACGAGACTCTCCCGAGCGAACGCTGACGGGAGCCAGGCGGAGCCGGGTGTATCCCCCACGCTCTTCCACTCCAGGGCCGTTCCTGGACTGTGGGATGGACAGATCTCCCCTCCCCCCCCCGCACTCCCTCCTCCCTCAGCTGTACCCCCCCATGAGCTCACCCGCCCCAGTTTAGAACAAAGCTCACTGACAGGTGCACAGGGACAGCGGGGGGGGGGGGTAGATCAGGCATCTGGGGAGAGAACCCAGGAGTCCTGCCTCCCCCCCCCCCGCCCCCGGCCTCTTGGCTGTGCTTGGGAATGCGAAACATGGAGTCTGAATTACCCCACTTGTCAGCCCAGCCCCGCCCCCGCCCCGAGCTCTGCCTGGTGCCCCTCTCTCCCACCCCACAGCCCCTGCCCCCCTGCCCTGGGCTCCCCCCCCCCCCCGGCTATGTTTGTCTCCCCTCTGACAGCTGCAGCGGCTCGGGTTACCCTGACATTTCAGCCCCGGCATCCCTGGAACAATGGACTTCGAGGTGTCTATTCTTTCCCCCACCCCCACCTCCTGGCCTCCTTGTTGCGGGCACTGCTGCAGGGAAGCTCGCAGCACTGGGTTCCCCAGCTCACAGCACCGGGGTCCCCTCACTGGGGGTACTGTTGTGGGGAAGCTCGCAGCACCCCTGCCCCCAAAATCTGTTTGGTCATGTCCCCCTATTTCTATTAATAGGATTCCCCCCCTCCCCCGGGAATTTTCTGATGACATCACCAGTGTGTCACACCCCTTCTGACCAATCATGTGGGAGGGAGCTGGGGGCCCAGTGTCCAGTTCCCCCTAATAAATCCCCCCCCAGTGCAGACAGTGACTGTGCGGAGCCCTGAACCGACTGCCCATCCCGAGGTACCAGGGCGGGGAGGGGGGGCCTGCAGGGTGGGGGCACTGGGGATCCCCCATTGGGGGCATCTTGGGGGACCTATGGTCAGAGACAGAACTGCCATAGACCCCTGCACCCCATCACCCTGACTCCCAATCCTTCCCCTGAATGCTCCCCACAACCGGCCCTCAAACTCCCCAAACCTGTCCCCAAACTCCCCCATCCCCCCAAACCAGCCCCTCAAACTTCCCCCATCCCCCCAAACCAGCCCCTCAAACTTCCCCCATCCTCCCAATCTTCCCCCAAATTTCCCCAGCCCCCCAAACCAGCCCCTCAAACTTCCCCCATCCTCCCAATCTTCCCCCAAACTCCCCATCCCCCCAAGCTCCCCCATCCTCCCAATCTTCCCCTCAAACTCCCCCATTCCCCCAAACCAGCCCCTCAAACTTCCCCCATCCTCCCAATCTTCCCCCAAACTCCCCCATCACCCCAAACCTGCCCCCAAACTCCCCCATCCCCCCAAACCAGCCCCTCAAACTTCCCCATCCTCCCAATCTTCCCCCAAACTCCCCCATCCCCCCAAACCAGCCCCTCAAACTCCCCCATCCCCCCAAACCTGCCCACAAACTCCCCAAACCTGCCTCCAAATTGCCACATCCCCCAAACTTGCCCTAAACTCCTCCCAACCTTCCAAACCTGCCCCCAAACTCACCCCCACACCCACCAGGCCGGGGTCATGAGGGATGGCTGAGGCAGGAGATAGCTGGAGCGTGGGGAGCGGCATGGAGGGAGGTAGGGGTGCAGGGTTGGCTGCGGTAGGGCGCAGGGGGCCTGGGTGGGAGGAGCAGGGGGGCAGAGGTGGCTGGAGCGGGGGGCTGTGGGCCGGGGGAGCAGGGTGGCTGGCTTGGGGATGCAGGGCGACTAAGGGGGGGCTGCGGGGAGCGCTGGGGTGGGCACACGGAGGGCAGCCGCCCCACAGGCCCAGGGAGCCGAGCGACTGCTTCTTCCCACCACTGAGGCCCTGCAGAGTCAGCTGAGGCCGGGACGCTCAGCACAGGAGTGACAGCTGCTGGGGGGCGGGGCGGGGGGGGGGGGCTGGCAGAGGGGCAGACGCCGGCAGCTTGGCCCCCCGCCCACATTGTTATCTGCAGACACAGAGACACAAATGCCGGAGGAGACAATAGCTGCCAGACCCCAAAATAGCCATGACCTTTCAGCAGCTGCTGCCCCTCCCCCCGCGCACCCCTAGCCCTAAGGGCACCCCAAGGACAGCCCAGACCCCCCCACCCCCAAGATCAGGCCTCGGCCGCTGCCCCTCAGGGCTGGGGCTGGCATGGGGCTGCGGGGCAGGGGCAGGGACGTTAAATATCGGTTCATTGACTAATCAATTCCCCTTGCGGGCCAGCTGCCAGTCACCCGGTGCTGCTGCCTCTGATACAGAGGCAGCAGTGCAGGTAGCAGCAACCCTTCTCTGGGGGGGGGGGAGGTGTCTGAAGTTGGGGGGGCAGGGCTGGGCCAGCAGGGGCTGTGGGTCATGAGTGCGGGCACCGGCAGGGCTGGGGCAGGGCAGGGCAGGCAGGGGCTGGGAGTCGGGCGTGAGGGGCACGGGCAGGACTCGGGGGGCGGTGGATACATTACAGCGCTCATGCAGGTTCCAGCCCTCCCCCCAATCGCCAACCCACTTCCCAGCATGCTTTGCTCCTGAATCTTCTGCTCCTAAACGCCGCCCCCCCCCAAAGTGCGAATTTGTCTATTTCTCTCCCCCCAGGTGAACTCCACCAGCCCCCGCCATGTCTGACGCTGAAGAAGTGGAGTATGAGGAGTAAGAGAACGGCCCCCCACCCCCACCCCTGAGCCAGCCACCCCTGGGGCCGGGCAGGAGATGACGCCCCCTAGAGGAGACAGACCCCGCGCCCCATTGCTTGCCCCCCTGAGCCAGCCAGTCCCTGCCCTGGAACCGGGTGGGGCTGGCGCCCCCTAGAGGAGAAAGGTCTGTGGTCTAGGGCCGGGTGGGAGCCAGCGCCCCCTGGAGGGGAACAGCACCATGCACCATGTGCCATTCCCCACCCCCCTGAGCCAACCAGGCCCTGTCCTGGGGCCGAATTAGTTCAGGCTGCCCTGTGGGTCAGTGGGGGGGGGAAGAGGAAAAGGGGGCAGGTTCCTGGCCTGCAGCAGCCCTGGATGGGTCGGGACCCAAGCCAGGTGCTGGGTACACTAATGAGCAACAAGCTTTTCTTTCTCTCTCTCCCCCCCCCCTCTCCTTTTCTCCCCAGGGAGCAGCAAGAAGGTAGGTGGCGCACACACACGCGCGCACACACACACACACACACGTCACACTGGGCACCAGGCACTCCTCCCACGATCCCCCGACCTCTTGCTTCCTATTAGGGCAAAAGTCCAATCTAGTCTTGTTAATCATCCAAACGTAGCCAATCTATGGTTGAATTCCTGTGTTACTTGCCTCATTGGGAGGTGTGTTATAGACTAAGGGTCAATGACAGGGAAGTATCACAGGAATTTAATCATTGATTGGCCACTAATTATTTCCAGTACCAAATGGTGAAACATTTACTTCTTTTTAGATGTTAATATTGAAATATTCATTGGTGGGGATACGTATGAACAATAACAAATAGTTTAAATATTACATAAATAGTTTAGAATTCCAATAGCTAATAATTACAATCAATAAAGCAGGTAACTTAATTATTATACCCAATTGAAATATGTACATAGTCCACGAGAAGTGGTTACTGAATACGATCTATAGTAAATCGTTAATAAAACGATTATTTAAAGATTTACTATTTAAATATTTAATGATAGTGAGGTAATTACTGCCCAGGATAAATGTACAATAATTTAATTATTCTCCACAGATTTTAACAGCTAATTATTTAATGGCCAATGGCTGACAGTTATCAATAACAAATGGTTAAGAATGTATTATATACATTTTAAATATTTTAAATATCAATATCAACTATAAATCATAATGGTTAATCATTTAGTTGCATGCTTTGTGTTCAATAACAGATGGCTAATCAATAAAAGTGATTCATTTACATACAGATTTGATATTCAGATGTTCACTGATCGGTCTCAATAATCAATTATACATTATTACTAATATATTAAATGCAGATTTGAATGGTTAAGGACTGGAATTTAATCATTACCATCAATCAGAAATTATTTAGTAGTAAGTAGCCACACTTGCTACTTTCCCTTAAAGGATCTTCATTATGGGTGTTATTAATTGTTCCTTGAGTTTTATGGCTATTCGTGTGACTCACAACTTATGGCTGCCCCATATGGACTTTTGGCACCTTGGCAGGGGTTGGGTTTTGGGTGAATCTTTCTTAGACTCCTCCAACTCCCCTTTAATTTGTAAATTTTTGTCTTAAGATAAGTATTGGTAGGGCCTTCCTTCTGAAAGGGAAAGTCACCACCCCATGTATTCTTTTGGGGGCTCTACCCATTATCAGCCCTCCCCTCCCCAAACAGCAAGGCAAAGTGGCTTCCTTAGATCCCCTTTAATTTTGTCAATTTCTGTCCGCAGACAAGCCTTCTTAAAGGGCAAGTCCGTGTGGCTGTCCTTTCATAGATTTTAGCTGCTTTTTTGAATGAAATCAGATTGGGGAGGGAGGGGCTTAATCCCCGGGTCCACTTTAAATAATCCCATTTGTGTCTGAAGACAAATATTCTATCGGTCTGGCCCCAGCACAGTGGGGAGCGGGAAGGGTGTGGGGGTGGGGGGCTGGAGGCAGAGCAGGGTGTGGGGGTGGAGAGCGGGTATCTGGGGATGGGTGGATGGGGGGGGGGAATGGAGCAGGGGGAGGGATGGAGGATCCCTGCTCCCCCCTCTCCCCGTCTGTCTCTGTTTTCCACCCTGCACAGAGCAGGCAGCCACAGGGGAGGGGACAGAGCCACCGGCTTCCTGGAGGGGCTATCGCAGCTTCGGGGAGATCCTGCGAGGCCTAGTTCCCCCGCCCCATAACCCTCCTGCCCCCTAGCTCCTGCCCCAACCCGCTGCACCCTCCCCGGCCCCAGCTCACAACTCCCTCCTAGACCCTGCACCTCCCCTCCTCCCAGGCCTGCACCCCGATCCCCTGCCCCAGGTCACCCCCCTTCACTCCCGCTCCGACCCCCCACCTCCTGCACCCCAGTCCCATACCCCGAGCTCCCTTCTGTACCCGCCCTCCCTCCCAGACCCCACACCCCTCCATAGAAAAGTGCGGCCTTCGCCCACTGACCGAAGCCTTGGAATGGGGCTGCCCATTAGCAATTATTGCCCGTCCCTGTTCTTGCTAATCCCAAAGGATCGGACTCCATCCCTCCTCCGAGCATGTTTCACATCTGGCGCCAAACGCAGGCTCCTGGCTAGACCTTCATTGGTAACTCTGAGCACGAGGAAGCAAAGGAACAAGAAAGCGCCAATGGCTTTCCCTGGTCACAGCTCCAGCTCCTAGTGCCGAGGGCTGCGAGTTTATAAATGTCTCTCTGGGATCGAGCCGATGGACTATAGCCCTAGAGACAGCTCCGGGGCAGAGCGACTTCCCTGGTAATCCAGGCGTCTGCCTGGAGACCTTGGTCCTACAGCCCGGTTAAAATGTAAGTGGCTCTGAGACAACAGGGTCAGGCCCGAAGGTTCCTTTGCAGCTGAAGCCAGGTGGAACGGCAGGTTTCGAGAGATGAGGACGGTTCCATTATTCCACCGCGGATCAGATTTTCTCTCTGAATTGCTAGCAAACAGCGAGGGAACATTAGGGGACAGGTATGGGAGGCAGCATATACATGCTAACTCGAGCCTGCCGGTTGTTGTCAGGAGACAGAGACACATTTAGCAATGGCCCTTTGAGTCTCCATCAATGCAGGCAAATGGGCGAAAGATTTGAGGCTATGCAACATGACTCCAATACCCGTCTACCAGAAACGGCCCTGTTCACCATGACTGTGCCCTTTCGAAACGTCCTTAACGTCGTCTTCCGCATCAGCCATATCACTGCTGACTGTTCAACCTTCGCTGGTCCAGCACAGCATCCCCACAATTGTCTGCCCCCCAAATCTTCCCCCCCAGACAACTTATTCCCCCCTGAGATCTGCCCCGAGATCTGCCCCCACAGAGCCCAGCACTAATGCTGCTTTCTTTTTTCTTTCTTTCTCTCTTTTTTTCTTTCTTTCCTTGAAGAAGAGGAGCAGGCCGAGGAGGAGGAAGGTGAGACGGATGCAGCATGCACCCTGTGTCACAGAGACCCCCCCTTCTTCCTTCTAGGTCATCAGAAGCAGAGACCTCCCAGCCCCAGCTGTTGTCTGGAACAAGCAACTTGATGGGAGCAGCGGCTAAGGGTAGAATGGGGGGCTGGGAGCCAGGACTCCTGGGTTCTTGCCCAGCCTCTGGGAGTGGAACTGGGAGTGGGTGGAGCCAGGACTCCTGGGTTCTGTTCCCATCACGTTAGCTCTCTTGTCCATGTTAATTTTTCTCTTCACAGGCGCCTTCCCCTCTGGTTTGTCGGCTGAAGGGTTTTCTCTTCCCCGCGTGGCTGGAGGGGGGCGGGAGGGGAGCAGCCGTGGGCAGTTCAGCCAGGGTGGGGGCAGTGTGGAGGATGCCTGTGGTAGAGCCAGGCATGTTCCTGACCTGGCCTCCCCCACCCCGGCACTGGGTCACTGCAGGGCCCTTCTCCCTCTCCCCACTGCATCATTCAGGGCCCTCTCCCCTCCCCCCACTGCATCACTGCAGGGCCCCTCTCCTCTCCCCCCACCGCATCACTGCAGGGTCCCTCTCCCTCCCCCCAACCCATCACTGCAGGGCCCCTCTCCCCTCCCCCCACTGCATCACTGCAGGGCCCCTCTCCCTCCCCCCAACCCATCACTGCAGGGCCCCTCTCCCTCCCCCCAACCCATCACTGCAGGGCCCCTCTCCCCTCCCCCCACCGCATCACTGCAGGGCCCCTCTCCCCTCCCCCCACCGCATCACTGCAGGGCCCCTCTCCCCTCCCCCCACCGCATCACTGCAGGGCCCCTCTTCCCTCCCCCCACCGCATCACTGCAGGGCCCCTCTCTCCTCCCCCCACTGCATCACTGCAGGGCCCCTCTTCCCTCCCCCCACCGCATCACTGCAGGGCCCCTCTCCCCTCCCCCCACCGCATCACTGCAGGGCCCCTCTTCCCTCCCCCCACCGCATCACTGCAGGGCCCCTCTCCCCTCCCCCCACCGCATCACTGCAGGGCCCCTCTTCCCTCCCCCCACCGCATCACTGCAGGGCCCCTCTCCCCTCCCCCCACTGCATCATTCAGGGCCCCTCTCCGCTCCCCCCAACCCATCACTGCAGGGCCCCTCTCCGCTCCCCCCAACCCATCACTGCAGGGCCCTTCTCCCTCCCCCCACCGCATCACTGCAGGGCCCTTTGCCCCTGCTTTACTTCCCCTCCCCTCCCATTGTGAATGTGTTGGGGGCACACTGTGATCTCACCCTGAGAAGGGAATGGGCAGGAACACTGGAGGGGGCCGGAGGGGGCAGGCTCCCCCCACTAACAAGTAACAGGATTTAACTGGCTCCCACCCAGGCTGTCTTGGTTTAACCGGCTCTCCGTTTCTCTCCCGCGCTCGCTCCCCCACCCCCTCTCCTCTCCCCCACTCTTCCCTCCCTCCCCCACTCCTCCCCCCATGGCTGTGTGCAGTGTCTGAGGAGCCCCAGCCAGCTGCAGAGCCAGGTATTTTCCTGCTTCGCTTCCTTCTTGGAGAAATACCCCAGAGATGGGGGTCGCGGGGGGCACCCCCTGCCAGCCTGGCCACTGCTGGGGATGGGCAGAGCAGGGCGGGGCCCCACACCCCATGCCCCACACCCGGGGATGGCTGGCTGGCTGGATACGGAGAGTGAGGGTAGATGGATGCATACGGGGGAGGGTGAGTGGATGGGTGGATACGGAGGTGGATGGCTGGATGGACGAATGGATACAAGAGTGGATGGATGGATGGATGGATGGATGGATGGATACAGGATGGATGGACAGACAGGTGGATGGATGGACAGACAGGTGGATGGATGGATACAGGATGGATGGACAGACAGGTGGATGGATGGATGGATGGATGGATACAGGATGGATGGACAGACAGGTGGATGGATGGATGGATGGATGGATACAGGATGGGTGGACAGACAGGTGGATGGATGGACAGACAGGTGGATGGATGGATACAGGATGGATGGACAGACAGGTGGATGGATGGATGGATGGATACAGGATGGATGGATGGATACAGGATGGATGGACAGACAGGTGGATGGATGGATGGATGGATGGATGGATACAGGATGGGTGGACAGACAGGTGGATGGATGGACAGACAGGTGGATGGATGGATACAGGATGGATGGACAGACAGGTGGATGGATGGATGGATGGATACAGGATGGATGGACAGACAGGTGGATGGATGGATGGATGGATGGATGGATGGATGGATGGATACAGGATGGATGGACAGACAGGTGGATGGATGGATGGATGGATGGATGGATGGATGGATACAGGATGGATGGACAGACAGGTGGGTGGATGGATGGATGGATGGATGGATACAGGATGGATGGACAGACAGGTGGGTGGATGGATGGATGGATGGATACAGGATGGATGGACAGACAGGTGGATGGATGGATGGATGGATGGATGGATGGATACAGGATGGATGGACAGACAGGTGGATGGATGGATGGATGGATGGAGGGATGGATACAGGATGGATGGACAGACAGGTGGATGGATGGATGGATGGATGGATACAGGATGGATGGACAGACAGGTGGATGGATGGATGGATGGATGGATGGATGGAGGGATGGATACAGGATGGATGGACAGACAGGTGGATGGATGGATGGATGGATGGATGGATACAGGATGGATGGACAGACAGGTGGATGGATGGATGGATGGATGGATGGATGGATGGATGGATACAGGATGGATACAGGATGGATGGACAGACAGGTGGATGGATGGATGGATGGATGGAGGGATGGATACAGGATGGATGGACAGACAGGTGGACAGACAGGTGGATGGATGGATGGATGGATGGATGGATGGATACAGGATGGATGGACAGACAGGTGGATGGATGGATGGATGGATGGATGGATGGATACAGGATGGATGGACAGACAGGTGGATGGATGGATGGATGGATGGATGGATGGATGGATGGACAGACAGGTGGATGGATGGATGGATGGATGGATGGAGGGATGGATACAGGATGGATGGACAGACAGGTGGATGGATGGATGGATGGATGGATACAGGATGGATGGACAGACAGGTGGATGGATGGATGGATGGATGGATGGATGGACAGACAGGTGGATGGATGGATGGATGGATGGATGGAGGGATGGATACAGGATGGATGGACAGACAGGTGGATGGATGGATGGATGGATGGATACAGGATGGATGGACAGACAGGTGGATGGATGGATGGAGGGATGGACGGATACAGGAGCGGATGGACCGGGTGGCTGGAGACACAGTTACACTGGCATGGAGCGATGGCGCCACCTAGCGGCCGAGGTCGCTGCACCAATGACTGTGCCCGGCCCGGCCCGACCCGCCCTCGCTCTGCCCAGCCCAGGGCGGCCCCGCCGTACGTTTCTCTATATATCTCAGCCCGCGGGGGCGGGGCGCTTCCCGTGCTGGGCTGCGATATATACATGGGCTCCCGTGAACCCCGCGTGCGTGGCCGGCGCTGCATGCGTCCCCGTGCATGGGTGGCGAGTGTGCTCCCATGTATCCGTGCCGAGTCGGGTGCGCAGCCCGGGCGGGACTGAAGAACGTACCTGTACGCCCAGCGGCCGTATGGGGTACAGTTCGGTTCCCCGGTGCATGGCCAGGACCCAAATATACATTCACGGGGCTCTGTTGTTGCAAGGGAAGGTCTGTGCTCAGCTTCCCCTGGGACCAATCTGGAGTCACCCTGTTTGAAATGGGCATGGAACAGGGTACTCGTATCATCCCCCAGGACAATCGGGAGTCACTCCTGTTTGCAGTGGGGACAGGGAAGGGTTCTGGTCTTACCCCCCAGGTCAATCCGGAGTCACTCCTGTTTGCAGTGGGGACAGGGAAGGGTTCTGGTCTTACTCCCCAGGTCAATCCGGAGTCACTCCTGTTTGCAGTGGGGACAGGGAAGGGTTCTGGTCTTACTCCCCAGGTCAATCTGGAGTCACTCCTGTTTGCAGTGGGGACAGGGAAGGGTTCTGGTCTTACTCCCCAGGTCAATCTGGAGTCACTCCTGTTTGCAGTGGGGACAGGGAAGGGTTCTGGTCTTACTCCCCAGGTCAATCTGGAGTCTCTCCTGTTTGCAGCGGACCTGGGTTCTAATCTCAGCTTCTCCAGGACAATCTGGAATCACTCCCGTTTGCAGTGGGGATGGGTCACGTCTCCCAAATCTGGAGTCACTGGAGAGAGGGCTGCAGGGGAGGGCGGGGCGGGTGGGGTGCTGAATGTATATGAGCCTCTGTCCATACAGAGACCAACAGCTGCAGTTTGCTCGCTTCTAAAACTACTCACGAGATACAAGGTCTGGGTCCCCTGGGGGGGGGGGAATGTTCAGCCCCCCCCCAAAATACCTTCCATTGGAAGGACTTTTTTGCCCCCCTACAGCCTCCTCCATCTTTGCCCTCCTCCAAATCCTTTGTGGCTATTTCCGGTGCTGCTCCCTGCTCCTGCCCTTGCAGCTCCCCAGACCTGATGGATTTTCTCCTTCTCCTCAGGGATGCATTTTTCTTCCTCTGTTCCCCCCCTCTCTGGTTTTATTTAACAGCCCGGTTTGCTCCCCGCGCCGTGTCCCCGCCCCCCCCCCCCCCAATTCTCATCCCGCCCTCGTGAAGGCGCTCAGCTGCAGACAGGCAGAGTATCGGGGCCTTTCTTGCTACAAGGGTTTTGGGGTGTCCCCCCCCAGCCCCCTGCAAGCTGTTTCCCTCCCTCTAATAGTGTTTTTCTTGTTCTCTTGACAGAAGAGGAGCGTCCCAAACCCAGGTAACTGGGGTACCCATGGGGGGTCAGATAGGGGATCCCTGCTTCCTTTTATCCCTGGGGTGCAGCTAGCACCCAAGAAATCAGAGCAGAATATGCCACAGTCTGGACAGAAGTGCTGTCCCCCAAGTGACTGTGTACCCAGCCCCTGTGCTCCACCCCAGAGGGGCCGCATTGCAGTACCGGGTGTGGGGGCCCTGTGTACCCAGCCCCTGCACTCCACCCCAGAGGGGCCGCATTGCAGTACCGGGTGTAGGAGTCCTGTGTACCCAGCCCCTGCGCTCCACCCCAGAGGGGCCGCATTGCAGTACCGGGTGTAGGAGTCCTGTGTACCCAGCCCCTGTGCTCCACCCCAGAGGGGCCGCATTGCAGTACCGGGTGTAGGAGTCCTGTGTACCCAGCCCCTGTGCTCCGCCCCAGAGGGGCCGCATTGCAGTACCGGGTGTAGGAGTCCTGTGTACCCAGCCCCTGTGCTCCGCCCCAGAGGGGCCGCATTGCAGTACCGGGTGTAGGAGTCCTGTGTACCCAGCCCCTGTGCTCCACCCCAGAGGGGCCGCATTGCAGTACCGGGTGTAGGAGTCCTGTGTACCCAGCCCCTGTGCTCCACCCCAGAGGGGCCGCATTGCAGTACCGGGTGTGGGGGCCCTGTGCACCCAGCCCCTGTGCTCTGCCCCAGAGGGGCCACATTGCAGTACCGGGTGTAGGGGTCCTGTGTACCCAGCCCCTGTGCTCCACCCTAGAGGGGCCGCATTGCAGTACCGGGTGTGGGGGCCCTGTGTACCCAGCCCCTGTGCTCCACCCTAGAGGGGCCGCATTGCAGTACCGGGTGTGGGGGCCCTGTGTACCCAGCCCCTGTGCTCTGCCCCAGAGGGGCCACATTGCAGTACCGGGTGTAGGGGTCCTGTGTACCCAGCCCCTGTGCTCCACCCCAGAGGGGCCGCATTGCAGTACCGGGTGTAGGAGTCCTGTGTACCCAGCCCCTGCGCTCCACCCCAGAGGGGCCGCATTGCAGTACCGGGTGTGGGGGCCCTGTGCACCCAGCCCCTGTGCTCCACCCCAGAGGGGCCGCATTGCAGTACCGGGTGTAGGAGTCCTGTGCACCCAGCCCCTGTGCTCCACCCCAGAGGGGCCGCATTGCAGTACCGGGTGTAGGAGTCCTGTGTACCCAGCCCCTGTGCTCCACCCCAGAGGGGCCGCATTGCAGTACCGGGTGTGGGGGCCCTGTGCACCCAGCCCCTGTGCTCCACCCCAGAGGGGCCGCATTGCAGTACCGGGTGTAGGAGTCCTGTGCACCCAGCCCCTGTGCTCCACCCCAGAGGGGCCGCATTGCAGTACCGGGTGTAGGAGTCCTGTGTACCCAGCCCCTGTGCTCCACCCCAGAGGGGCCGCATTGCAGTACCGGGTGTGGGGGCCCTGTGTACCCAGCCCCTGTGCTCCACCCCAGAGGGGCTGCATTGCAGTACCGGGTGTAGGAGTCCTGTGCACCCAGCCCCTGTGCTCCACCCCAGAGGGGCTGCATTGCAGCATTGGGTGTGGGGGCCCTGTGTACCGAGGCCCCATGCTGCACCCAGAGGGGCTGCACCTCAGGGAGCAGCGAGGGGATCTGAGCTTGTAGCTGTTGTAATATTCCAAGCGTGAACCCCTTTCCTCCTTGTCATGTTTCCTATTCCTCCCCCTTCCCCCCCAGCAGGCCGGTGGTTCCCCAACTGGCCCCCCCGAAGATCCCCGATGGAGAGAGAGTGGACTTTGATGTGAGTGCTGCAAGAGAGCCCCCACTGGGCTGCAGGGGGCAGGATGGGGAGTCACTGGGGGTGCCCTGCCCTGGCAGTCAGTGCTGGCCCAAATAATGCAGGGGCGCTGGGCTGCAGGGGGCGGGGGCTCAACAGGGCGTGCTGGCCTGGGGAGAATGGGGGGCCAGCAGGAGGTGCTCTCCCCGCTCGGGCCAGCCCAGCTGATGCGGTCCCTCCCCCCAGGATATTCACCGCAAGCGCATGGAGAAGGACCTGTTGGAGCTGCAGACACTCATCGACGTGCACTTTGACCAGCGCAAGAAGGAGGAGGAGGAGCTCATCGGCCTGATGGAGAGGATTGTGGGTGCCAGGGAGAGTGGGGAGCACAGTGGGTACATGGGGGGGCCACTGTGTGTCCCGGGGGATACGAGGGGCAGGCAGGGGAACCGTGAGGGCGTAGGGCGCAGCATGGGGCGTGCCAGGTGGGTGGTGGATACGAGGGGCATGCCAGGTGGGTGGCTGGGGTGTGCAGGGCATGCCAGGCGGGTGTCAAGTCCAAGGGGTGTGCCAGGCGGGGTCAGCTGTGAGGGGCGTGCCAGGCGGGTGGTGGATACGAGGGGCATGCCAGGTGGGTGGCTGGGGTGTGCAGAGCATGCCAGGCGGGTGTCAAGTCCAAGGGGTGTGCCAGGCGGGGTCAGGTGTGAGGGGCATGCCAGGCGGGTGGTGGGCATGTGGGGTGAATGGCAGATGCGTGGGGCATGCCAGGCAATTGTGGGGAAGAGGCAGGGTAGGTCGGGGGCACTGTGGGTGGCCGACCACCCTGACCCAGGCCGGGCCCCTGGCAGGAGCGCCGGCGAGCGGAACGGAATGAGCAGGTGCGGTTCCGGACGGAGAAGGAGCGAGAACGCCAGGCCAAGCTAGCGGTGAGTCCTCCCAGCTGCCCTGGCCTGGTGGGGGAGCATCCGCTCCCATCTGTGCCCTCCATCGCTGACAGCTCCCCCCCATGCAGGAAGAGAAGCTGCGGAAGGAGGAGGAGGAGGCCAAGAAACGGGCCGAAGACGACGCCAAGAAGAAGAAGGTTCTGTCCACCATGCCTCATTTCGGCGGCTATCTGGTCAAGGTGAGCGGGGTGGGGACACTGCAGGGGGCTGCAGCCCCAGAGAGCGGGGGGCTCTGGAGTCAAGGCTGTCCCCAGGGCTGCAGTGGGGGGTATGGTCTAGAAATCACCAGCCGCCCCACCCCAGAAGCAGCTGCATGGAAGCGCCAGGCGAGCAGTCCCCGCAGAACCAGCCCTTGTGCCCCACACCAGAGAGGCCACGTCCCGGTGCCGGGCCAAGGGCCCCCCTGCACCCAGCCCCCACCCCAGAAGGGCTGCCTCTAGAGGGAGCCTGTGTTGACATGTGTCCCCCCCCCCGTGCCGTTCGCCAGGCCGAGCAGAAGCGGGGCAAGCGGCAGACCGGGAGGGAGATGAAGAACCGGATCTTGGCCGAGCGACGGAGGCCCCTAAACATCGAAAGCATGAGGGAGGATGAGCTGAGGTACCAGGGAGCGGGAGGGGGGGCACCAGGGGACTTCATTTCCCATGATGCTCTGTGCTTGGTTCCTATTTCCCAGCATCCCCTGGGCTTAGCCGCTGTTGCTGCCTTGGGCATCTAGGCTACCCTTTCCCATGATGCACTGCACTTAGCCCCCCCCCCCCATTTCCCATGATCCCCTGGGGTTATCCAGTATTGCTACCTTGGCCCTCTATGCCCCTATTTCCCATGATGCTCTGCAGCATGTTTCTGTTTCCCATGATGAGCCTTTGGGGTTCACCAGCTGATTGCTACGTTGGTCATTGGTGTCCATTTCCCAAGGTGCTCTGCCCTTTCCTCCCATGATCCCCTGGGATTGGCCGGCACCGCGCCCTTGGCCGTCCACGCGCCGCTTTCCCCCGCTGCCCTGGTATCAGCCAGCACCGCGCCCTTGGCCGTCCACACGCCGCTTTCCCCCGCTGCCCTGGTATCAGCCGGCACCGCGCCCTTGGCCATCCACACGCCGCTTTCCCCCGCTGCCCTGGTATCAGCCGGCACCGCGCCCTTGGCCGTCCACACGCCGCTTTCCCCCGCTGCCCTGGTATCAGCCGGCACCGCGCCCTTGGCCGTCCACGCGCCGCTTTCCCCCGCTGCCCTGGTATCAGCCGGCACCGCGCCCTTGGCCGTCCACACGCCGCTTTCCCCCGCTGCCCTGGTATCAGCCGGCACCGCGCCCTTGGCCGTCCACACGCCGCTTTCCCCCGCTGCCCTGGTATCAGCCGGCACCGCGCCCTTGGCCGTCCACACGCCGCTTTCCCCCGCTGCCCTGGTATCAGCCGGCACCGCGCCCTTGGCCGTCCACGCGCCGCTTTCCCCCGCTGCCCTGGTATCAGCCGGCACCGCGCCCTTGGCCGTCCACACGCCGCTTTCCCCCGCTGCCCTGATATCAGCCAGCACCGCGCCCTTGGCCGTCCACGCGCCGCTTTCCCCCACTGCCCTGGTATCAGCCGGCACCGCGCCCTTGGCCGTCCACGCGCCGCTTTCCCCCGCTGCCCTGGTATCAGCCAGCACCGCGCCCTTGGCCATCCACACGCCGCTTTCCCCCGCTGCCCTGGTATCAGCCAGCACCGCGCCCTTGGCCATCCACACGCCGCTTTCCCCCACTGCCCTGGTATCAGCCAGCACCGCGCCCTTGGCCGTCCACGCGCCGCTTTCCCCCGCTGCCCTGGTATCAGCCAGCACCGCGCCCTTGGCCGTCCACGCGCCGCTTTCCCCCGCTGCCCTGGTATCAGCCAGCACCGCGCCCTTGGCCATCCACACGCCGCTTTCCCCCGCTGCCCTGGTATCAGCCAGCACCGCGCCCTTGGCCGTCCACGCGCCGCTTTCCCCCACTGCCCTGGTATCGGCTGGTCCAGGACACCCTGGCGCTGTGCGCGCTGCTTTCCCATTGCGTTCTGGGCACGAGGGGCTCTGACCAGCTCCCCTCCCCGATCCCGACGTGTCTCCCTCTGGCCCTGCAGGGAGAAGGCCAAGGAGCTGCACGAGTGGATCCACCAGCTGGAGTCAGAGAAGTTTGACCTCATGGAGAAACTCAAGTACCAGAAATACGAGGTGAGGGAAGCGGGGCTGGTCCTGCCGGGCTGGGGATGGGGGGGAAATTGGGGCAGCTGGGTAATAACCCGCTTCCTCCCCCCCCAGATCAACGTCCTTTACAACCGCATCAGCCATGCCCAGAAGTTGTGAGTAGCCTCCCTTGCCTCGGGTCTGGGCCAGAGACTGACCCCCAGCCCCCTCATCGCTGGTCCCCAGGGGGGACGGGGGCACTGGGATCCGGGGGGGAGGGGCATAGAGGGCTGGGGGGGAAGGGACGGGGGGGCGGGACCCCGGGGGGCGGGGCACAGGGGGAAGGGCCGGGGGGGGTCGGGATCCGGGGGGGGAGGGGCACAGGGGGAAGGGCCGGGGGGGGCCGGGATCCGGGGGGGGAGGGGCACAGGGGGCAGGGCCGGGGGGGTCGGGATCCGGGGGGGGAGGGGCACAGGGGGCAGGGCCGGGGGGGTCGGGATCCTGGGGGGGAGGGGCACAGGGGGAAGAGCCGGGGGGGGTCGGGATCCGGGGGGGGAGGGGCACAGGGGGCAGGGCCGGGGGGGGCCGGGATCCCGGGGGGCGGGGCCAAGGGCGCTGGCTCGTGTCTCACCCTCCCCCCTTTTCTCCCGCAGCAAGAAGGGGGCGCCCAAGGGCCGCCTGGGCGGACGCTGGAAATGAGCCCGGAGCCGACCCCCCCCCCCGCGCCCACGTGGGCGGACCCCGCCCCCCAATAAAGCGGCCCCGCCCCCCGCAGTCGTAGCCTCCGCGTGGTTTGTGTCGGGGGGGGGGGGGAGCGGGACACAGCCCCGCCTCCGAAACATTGAGGGGGCGGGGGCTGTGTGAGCCCCGCCCACAAGGGGAGGAGCCAGGAGGTCGGCACGCGGTGGGGGGGCGGGCCGGTGCTGCCAGGGCCAAAGAAGTGCCAGGCATCCCGTGAGCCTTTGCGGGGGAGGCGGTGCTGCAGCTCAGCCGGTAGGGGGCGGGGCCGAGCTCAGAGGGCGGGGCCGGCTACAGAAGCCGGCGGCGAAGCGGGGGGCGGGGCTAGATATGGAAGGGGGCGGGGCTAGTTACGGAAGCCGGCGGGGGGCGGGGCTAGTTACGGAAGCCGGCGGGGGGCGGGGCTAAGTACGGAAGCCGGCGGGGGGGGGCGGGGCTAACTACGGAAGCCGGCGGGGGCGGGGCCGAGTACGGAAGCCGGCGGGGCGGGGCGGCCCGCCGGGAAGATGGCGGCGGACGGGGGCGCGGCGGCGGCGGCCCGCGAGCGGCGGCGCGAGCAGCTCCGGCAGTGGGAGGCGGCCCCGGCCCCGCCCTGCCCCCCGCGGCCGCCGCGCGCCCGGGCCGTGCGCTTCGAGCGCGCCGCCGAGTTCCTGGCCGCCTGCGCGGGGGGGGAGCTGGGCGAGGCGCGCGCCATGCTGCGGGGGGGGCCCGGGGGGGCCGCGCCCGGCCTGGTCAACGGCACCAACGCGGACGGGATCAGCGCCCTGCACCAGGTGCGGCCGGGGGGGCGGGGCCGGGGGGTTCGGGGGGGGGCGGGGCCGGGGGGGATGCGACTTGGCCCCGCCCCACAGGCAGGTGAGTCCTGGCTCCAGTGGCCCCGCCCCCATCCGCCGCGGGAGCCCCCCCCCCCCCGGGCCCGCTGGCTCCTCGGAAGCCCCGCCCGGGGGGGGGGGTCTGCAGCTTGTGGGGCGCCCCCAGGCCTGGCACACGGGGGGGGCTGCCCTGTGACCGACCCCCCCCCGGCCCCTGTTCGTTCCTGTCCCGCTTGTGCCAGGCTGGGTGATGGGGGGGGGGGGCTGCCCCGGCTCAGACTCTCCTCCTGCCCCCTGGCAGCCCCCAGCTCTGCGGATGCCCCTTCCCCCAGCCTGCCTATCCGCCCCCACCCACAGCCCCTGCCAGCCCGGCCCCACGCTGCCCCCGATCCTGCCAGTGCCCCTCGTTCCCGACCTGCTGCCCCACCCCACCGTGAGCCTGGGGGGCTCTAGACAAGCGACCCATTGGCAGGGCCTGTAGAACAGGGGGTGGGTTGTGTCCATTCACCGATATCCTGGGCCTGTCTCTCCCCCCCCCGCCCCCCAAGCCCTCATGATCCAGCCAAGCTCGTCTCGTCTCTCCCCCGCCCGGTCTGGGAGGTTATTTAAGGCTCCAGCCCTTTTCTGGGTTTCTCATCAGAGAAGCTGCCTCCCCCCCCCCCCCCCGCCCCAACTTTCCATGACTTCATTCCCCTGACGGCCTTGGCTTCCTTCCCTGGACCCCAGCCTCCCTCCGCCTCCTGCTCCTCCCCTCGTGGCCGGCAACTGACCGCCTCTGCCTCGGAGCGGGACGGGGGGCCGGTGCCCCCACAGGGAGCCCCCCGCCTGTTGCAGAGCCCCCTGGGCATAGTTGGAGGAGAACTGGGGGGGACTGTTAGCTGAGAGGGGCAGGCATGGATTATGGGGTACTACCCAGCCTGCCCCC
Organism: Pelodiscus sinensis; assembly: GCF_052426305.1. Classification (NCBI taxonomy): domain Eukaryota; kingdom Metazoa; phylum Chordata; order Testudines; family Trionychidae; genus Pelodiscus; species Pelodiscus sinensis. Next base: position 31,923,556 of record NC_143069.1, on the reverse strand, counting down.
AAGTGGTTACACACCCCAGGGTGTGTGACTTCTGGGCTGAGGGCCCCTGAGAGTGATTTTGGGGTCTCCCACGGCAGTGATTTTTGGGGACTCCCCATGGAAGAGGGGTGCCTCACCTCTTAGTCATGGGATGCCTCATAGCTTTCCATCCCATGGCATTTTGGGGGGCCATGGCGCTTGAGGGGTCCCCATGGCCCCTCCTTTTGTGCCCCCACCCCCAGATCCCTGATCTTCCATTGAGGCAGCTTTTTCCAGCACCCGGTTTGCCAAGGAAAGGGCCGCGGTTGAATTGAAGGCGTTTCCAGATCCTCAGGGCTGCTCGATACCCCATGGGGGCTTAGGGGATGAGTCGGGGGATGGGGGTGAGCCCCAGCTCAGCAGGGCAGTGATTGGCCAGAGCCCCACGGCGATTCCAGCCCCACAGAACTGAGGGCCCTTGGTGCTGCGTCCACTTTCAGTCCCTGTGCTTGGCATCTGCCCCTGCTCCTGACCCCTTCCACCTGCTGCCCTGCTCTCCCCCGGCGCCCCTCGAATCCCCCTGCCCCTTGCGTGGCTGCATGCAGCAGTTGCACCTGTAAGCCTGGCCCAGGGCCAGTGGGGAGCAGGGATCCCCCAGTTCCTCAGCTCACGGGGGCCAGTCACTGCGTGTATCTCCCCTAGGCCAGGCTCAGGGACCCCCAGTGCTCAGCCAGGAATGGCGCAGCACAGACCCCACTGGGGATCGGGGTGGGAGTTTGGTCCTCAGTGCTCTGAGGAGCCTACGGGTCGAGACTGGGGCTCGGGACGAGGGCAGGGTTAGGGTAGGGCTGTGGGTCAGGAGTGAGGGGCACCAGCAGGGCTGGGGTGAGGCCCCTGCTGCTCCTGTTCTGGACCTGGGCTCCTGCCCCCCACTCCGACCCGCAGTCCTGGCCCAGGTTGGTGAGAGCCAGGCGAACCCGCCCCCCTCAATCTATTTCTAGCTGGGCTTTGGGAGCTGGTGCTGATGCAGGATCCCACGTTCCCCCCCTCGTGTCCCAGAGGCTGCAGGGCCCAGTGAACCTGGCCTGGCCCAGGGCTGCTCTGGCCCCAGGCCAGACAGATGGCTGAGAGGGATCAGCTACCGGGAAGGGTGCCTGAGTTCTGCCCCAGCTGTGGGAGAGGAGTGGTGCCTTGTGGGTAGAGCCAGGGGCTGGATCTGCTCAGGCTCTGACCTGCCCTGCTGGCTCCCCCAGGCCTGCATTGACGAGAACCTGGAGGTGGTGCAGTTCCTGGTGGAGAATGGAGCCAACGTGAACCAAGCCGATAATGAGGGCTGGACGCCCCTGCACGTCGCCGCCTCCTGCGGCTACAAAGAGATCGCCCAGTGAGTGGGATGGGGTATCCCGCCCTTCTCTGCCCCATGGGCCCCTCTGCCCCGGTATCCTGCCTCCTCCGTGCCCCACGGGCCCATCTGCCCCGGCATCCTGCCTCCTCCGTGCCCCACGGGCCCATCTGCCCCGGCATCCTGCCTCCTCCCTGCCCCATAGGCCCATCTACTCCAGTATGCTGCCCCAGTCAGACCCCTCCTATATTCACACTGGGCTGGAGCAGGGGGTATGGCTGTGTGGGTCCGTGCCCCTGGTCCTGGCGTGCAGGAGGGATCCCGCCCCAGCTGGGCCCAGCGCAAGGCACATCTCCCGGAGGGCAGGCTGTGGGGTGCCAGGTGTAAGTAGCAGGCCCCCCGGTGCTCTCCTCTGCTGCCCGCCTGCACAGCCAGCCCTGTCGACTCGTCACTGGGATCCTGGCTGCCCGCTGCCCCCAATCCCCCCCCCGCCCCGTAATCCCTGTCGGGTGCGCTAATCCCTGGTCATGGGCCATGTAATCCCCTCTCCCGGCTGTAGAGACCTGATCTCACCCCTCCGCCAGCTCCGATCCCCCCCCTCCCTGCAACCATCGCCCCCCCTAACACATCAGTGTCCGGTTTCTTCCCGCAAGGGGGGCAGGAGCCGCCTCCTTGCTTGCTCCTCGAGGGGCTCCTGGGGGAGGGAGCTGGTGTCCTGCTGCCGTGGGCAGGGCGGGGCTCCTCACAGACCCAGCACAGCCCAGGCCCCTGAAATCGTTGTGCAGGGCACAGCAGGCGATGAGGAGGGAGGGGGCAGCCTTGGCCCCGCCCCTTCTGCCTTGGCCCCGCCCCTTCCCGGAGCATGGGTCCCCCCCCGTTGCGACGCTCTTGCCCCCTCCCCAGGTACCTGCTGGCCCACGGCGCCCACGTGGCAGCGGTGAACAGCGACGGCGACGTTCCCCTCGACATCGCCGAGGACGACGGGATGGAGGCCCTGCTGCGGGAGGAGATCGCCAAGCGAGGTGGGGGCAGGGGCGGGAGGGGGCGTGGCCGCTCCAGGAGGCGGAGCCAGGGCGGAGCCCCGGGCGCCTGGCCCCGCCCTGACCTCGCCCTTCCCCCGGCCTGTCCCCGCAGGCGTGGACGTGGCGGCCGCCAAGCGGGAGGAGGAGGAGCTGATGCTGCAGGACACGCGCCAGTGGCTGAACGCCGGGCGCATCGAGGACACGCGGCACCCCCAGACCGGGGCCAGCGCCCTGCACGTGGCCGCCGCGAAGGGCTACATCGAGGTCATGAGGTGAGGGGCCCCTCCCCACTCCCTGCCCCCCTGCGCCAGCCCAGCCCTGCCCTGGGGCCGGGTAGGATCCGGCGCCCCCCAGCGAGGACGGGCCGTGTTCGCCAGCCCCTTGCTGGGCTCCCTGCTGCACGTTCCCTTCTGGCCCTCGGGCGTTGCTGGCAAACCGGCTGGTGGGGTTCTGCTCCTGCCGGCTCCCGCCCCCACTGGGCTGCTCTGGGGCAGCCGCCTGCCTCCCAGAGGCTGCCGAGTCCTACCCGCCCAGCCCCCGAGGGTTGAGCTGCCCCTCCCTGTCTGACCAGCTTGGCAGGTCAGAGGGGCGCCGAGTCATTGCCTTGGGATTCGCAGACGCCACCCCCCCCCCCCCTTCCAGGACGTGTTCATAGCCTGCCCAGCCCCCTTTCCCTGAGCAGCATGTGGGGCTGCAGCATGTGGGGCTACACCCTGGGGAGACCCCCGTACCCCACCCTCGGGCAGTGCGTGATAGGAGTGGCCCGTGCGTTCAGCTGGGGAAACCGAGGCACAAGATGGGGAAGTGGCTTGGCCAAGATTAGGAGAGTAAGAAAGCTGGAGACTCTGCTCCGAGTCCCCCCCCTGCTCTAACCAGTAGACCCCACTTCCCTCCCTGAGCTGAGAAGAGAACCCCTTGTCCCCCCCCACTACTGCTCTAACCACTAGACCCCACTCCCCGAGCTGAGAAGAGACTCCCCCCACCCCCCCGCTACCCCCCCCCCCCCGCTGCTCTAACCACTAGACCCCACTCCCCGAGCTGAGAAGAGACTCCCCCCACCCCCCCGCTACTGCTCTAACCACTCGACCCCACTCCCTGAGCTGAGGTGAGAACCCAGCAGCCCTCACTTTGTTGTGCTTTCCCCCCCCCCCCCCCCCCCCCCCCCCCCACGGCGCAGACTGCTCCTGCAGGCCGGCTACAACCCCAACGTGCGGGACAAGGACGGCTGGACCCCCCTGCACGCGGCAGCCCACTGGGGGGTGGAGGAAGCCTGCCGCCTGCTGGTGGAACATCTGTGCGACATGGACACTCTCAACAACGTGGTGAGGAGCTGGGGTCCCGGCCGGGGGCGGGGCTGTGGGGAAGGGAGGTGGGGGGAGCAAGATCCACTGATCCCAGCAGCCCCGGCGGCTTTGGGGAGAGGGGGAGGAGGCCTGGGAGGGTGGAGCTGCTGGGGAGGGAGGTGTGGGGCAGGGCATGTGGAGCCTGGTGACCCCTGGCTCCCCATCAGGGCCAGCGGCCGTGCGACCTGGCGGACGAGGACACGCTCAGCCTGCTGGAGGAGCTGCAGAAGAAGCAGGAGGATGTGAGTTCATCCCCCCCCCAGTGTTCTCCCCCCCCTCCACACCGGGGCAGCACCCACATTGCAGCTTGGCAAGAAAGGGTTAATCCCAGGCAGGGTTGCTCAGCTCCCGGGGCTGAGAGGAGCCCCTGACTCCCGGTCCTCCCAGCGAGGGAGGGTCATAATGGAGGCCCCCCCCTCACTGGCCACCCGGCCCTAAGCCCACCAGTGTCCCCCGGCCTGGCGGGGAGCTCGGGGGGAGCTCACAGGGGCCCTGGGAAGGCCGTGACCGAGCCACCCCCGTCCCTCCCCAGCTGCGCAGCAAGAAGGAAGCTCACCTGAAGCAGGCGGTGATAGACACCAGCATCGAGCAGCAGCCGGTGTACAGCGCCAAGCACAGGCGGTGAGTGCGCAAGCCTGCGCTTCGGGAGTGGGGGGCGCCGGCAGGGCTGGGGGCCAGGGTGGGATAACGGGGGGGCTGTGATTGGAGAGTGGGGGGCGCCGGCAGGGCTGGGGGGCAGGGTGGGATAACGGGGGGGCTGTGATTGGAGAGTGGGGGGCGCTGGCAGGGCTGGGGGGCAGGGTGGGATAATAGGGGGGCTGTGATTGGAGAGTGGGGGGCGCCGGCAGGGCTGGGGGGCAGGGTGGGATAATAGGGGGGCTGTGATTGGAGAGTGGGGGGCGCTGGCAGGGCTGGGGGGCAGGGTGGGATAATAGGGGGCTGTGATTGGAGAGTGGGGGGCGCCGGCAGGGCTGGGAGGGCAGGGTGGGATAATAGGGGGGCTGTGTTTGGCGAGTGGGGGGCGCTGCGGGGCGGGATAACGGCGGGGGGTCTTCGGGGTGGGAGTGAGGGGCACCAGGAGGGCTGTGGGGGCTACGATTAGGGAGTGGGAGGCGCCGTCAGGGCTGGGGGAGCAGGGAGGGTATAATGGGGGGGCTGCAGGTGGGGAGTGAGAGGCGCTGGGAGGGCAGGGCGAGATAACGCGGGGTGGGGGTTGGAGTGTGTGTGAGGGGCGCGAGCAGGGCAGAAGGGGCAGGGCAGGATAACGGGGGGGGCCCTCAGCGTGGGAGTGAGGGGTGCCGGCAGGGCTGGGGGGGGCTGCGGTTGGGGAGTGAGGGGGGCCAGCAGGGTGGCGGGGGCAGGGCAGGATAACGGGGGGGGGCTGCGGTTGGGGAGTGAGGGGGGCCAGCAGGGTGGGGGGGCAGGGCAGGATAATGGGGGGGCTGCGGTTGGGGAGTGAGGGGGGCCAGCAGGGTGGCGGGGGCAGGGCAGGATAACGGGGGGGCTGCGGTTGGGGAGTGAGGGGGGCCAGCAGGGTGGCGGGGGCAGGGCAGGATAACGGGGGGGCTGCGGTTGGGGAGTGAGGGGGGCCAGCAGGGTGGCGGGGGCAGGGCAGGATAACGGGGGGGGCTGCGGTTGGGGAGTGAGGGGGGCCAGCAGGGTGGGGGGGCAGGGCAGGATAACGGGGGGGCTGCGGTTGGGGAGTGAGGGGCGCCAGCCCCGTAGGAGTCTGGGGCTCGCTTTGAGCACCGTCAGGGCTGTGGGGGGGGTGGCCCCATTGCCTGGGGGAGCGTAACAGGCCCCCACTGCCCCCCAGGAGCTCCGTGTGCCGCATGAGCAGCCGGGAGAAGATCTCGGTGCAGGACCAGTCCAAGGAGCGCAAGACTCTGGGCCCCATCGTGCCTGGGGACGAGGAGAGCAGCTCCGCCTCCGAGGGGGAGGGGCCAGAGAAACCCACTGGTAGGTGGGGCTAGCAAGTTGGCGGAGGGGGTGGGGCAAGCACTACAGGGAGGACCTGGGAGGGGGGTGCTGGGCTGGGTAGGTCCGTCAGGGCGGGGGGGCTGAGCAGGGGGGTGCCAGGCTGGGGGGGAGGTGCCAGGCACCCACATCACCCCGGCTCCTTCGTGCTCCCCACAGAGGCCGGGAAACCCTCCCCCCAGGAGAGCAGTGGCCTGAACGGGGTCGCCCTGCCCCCCGTCTCTCCCACGCCCACAGGGCCCAAGGTGAGTCCCCTCCAGCGCCCGGTCAGAGGGGTCGCCGGCCCCCTTCTCCTCCCCCCCCCAGGGCTGGATTGTGGGGCCTGAGCAGTGCTGGTGTTTCCTTGGGGGGCGTGGCATAGGGCTGTGGGGGCGTGGCTTCATGGGCGGGGGCGGGGGCATGGAAAGGGATGTGGTCAGGTGACTGCTACCCCACAAATGCCTCCCCCCATTACAGCCAGGCCTTGGCCATAGTGATACCATGGGAGGGGGGCTGGGAGCCAGGCCAATGCACCCCCTGTGGAGACCCCCCGCCCCCCAGCACGCTGGCACCGCCCGGGTTCTCCCTTCCCCCAAAGGGCCGGCTCTTGCACCAACATCTGCTTATTACACGCGAGGGGGCGGGGCTGCCTGGAGTGGGCGGAGCATGGAAGGAAGCTCAAACCTCCTCCCCCCCCTTCTTACCACTGGTGGGGAGGGACTGAACCTGACCAGCCAGGAACGGGGTTGGGGCCCCCCGACCCTCCATCTCTGCTCAAACCCCCCTGCCCTAAGCATGAGCTAGGGGCCTGGCCCCACCCCTCTCTGTTCTGGCCCCGCCCCTCCAAGCTGGCCACCTCTGGACTCTGTTTGTTCTATCTCTGCCCTACTTTCCCCCTCTCGCCTGCACCCCATATTTGTCCTGCTGCTGCTCGGATCCCCCTGCCTCCCACCTCGACACGCCCTCAGCCCCAGCTGGCCTGCCCCCCTCCCCCCCTGCCCGCCCCGGACCCCCTGGGGCCTTCCTTGTGGCGCCAGAGCCTACGCAAGACGGGCATCGTCCTGGTCCCCCAGGGGGGCGAAAAAGCCACAGTGAGCGCCTCCTTCTCTCCCCCCCCCGCCTCCCCCCCAGCACGAGAGGCTCTGCGCTCTGCCCCTCGGGCGAGGCCTTTCCGAGGGCCTGCGGCCTGGCTCTCACCACTACGTGCTGCCCCGAGGATCTTGGGGCAGGATCGACTGGTTGCAGGGGGTCTAGCGCGTCCAAGCTGGGGCAGCAGGACTCCTGGGTCAGGAAGCCGTGAGCCCCAACCCCCCAGGCTACCTGGCTCGCCATGCTGCTGTCCCTGCTTCATGAGATATCGGGGTTCACTCCCCCCTCCCCCGTGTCTCTAGCCTGGGATCCCGCCCCAGCTGCGAGCGATCTCGGCTCTCCTGTGGGCGCCGCCTCGGCTGGATCCGTCCCCAGGGCACGGCTGCTTCCCGCCGGGAGTTTGCTGTTCTGATTCGTCCCCTGGGGTCGATGCAGGCTCCGATCCTGCTCCCGTGGCCCCGGGGAGGCTCGCGGGTGTCCCGGGGAGGGGGTGGAGGGGTCCCTGCTGGCCGTTCGACCCCCGCACACCTGACGTCAGCAGCGATGCGGAGACTAGGTGGGCGGGGGGAGCCCTTCGCTGATGTCATGCTCCTTTGGCTGGGGAGGGCGCAGGCCTCACTCTGTCCCAAGGGCAGGGACTGGCTGGCGAGGGGGAGAGGGAGGGAACGGGGCAGGGGGAAGCCCATGAGGCAGCCTGTCCTGGGTGTGCAAGGGGGGGTTCCCCTTCTGTGGGGGATTAGGCTGCTCGCCCTCCCCCCTTCTCACCCTGGTTAATTTCTAGCTCACTCCCCTTGTGTTTGAACTAGACTAGAGACCCCGCGTTTAACCCTGTCCCCGTAGAATTGGGGGGAGCAGACTGGGAAGAGGATTCCTGCTTCCCCCGCCCCCTCCCCCGTTGTGGTGGGGGGCAGGTGGGGAAAAGGCTCCCCCAGCTCCTTCACCCTGCTTCTACCCGTAGCCTAGCACACAAGGCGATCGAAGGCCGGGGGCGCTGGCGGCGAAGGGTTCATTAATGACCCCCCCCCTTCCCAGTTTTGTGACATGAAGATGGCAATGTGGGGGAAGGGAGTGGCGCATGTTGGTTCCTATGGGGGATAGGGTGTGGGGTCCGTGTTGGATGGGGGGGATCAGCGGGTGTGGGGCAAATGGGGGGGGTCGGGAGGCAGGGAGGAGGGGGGGTGCATGGGGCAGGCCATACCCACTGGCTTAGCACGTCCGCTGCCTTTCGATCCCCTTCCGCGACCCCCCTCCCCCCGAGGTTCAGCTCCCTGCGCCCGTCCTGACTCCGCCCCCTTCTCCACCCCCCCACCTCCCCTCCCCATTTTTCTCGTCCGCCCTCCCCCCACACAGTTCTCCGGAGGCCCCAGCCGCCCTGCCGCGCCGGAGGATTCGGCAGCGCCCGCCTGGAGGGCGGGGCTACGGAAGACAGGCAGCTTTGGGGTGCTGCCGGACGCCCGGCTGGACGAGGAACCCCTCAAGGAGGCTGGGATTAGGCGCTCGGCCTCCAGCCCCAGGCTGGACACGGAGGAGAAGGTGAGAGCCGGCTGGGGAGGGGGAGAAACGCCAGCGGGGTCAGCCCGGGAGCCGTGGGGCGGCCCCGACACTAAGTGCCACAGCAGAGAGGATCCTGGGAGAACGGGGCTCCCCATAATACAAAGCGTGGGAGGGCAGGTGTTCTTTTCCCACAATGCAAAGCGTGGGAGGGCAGGTGTTCTTTTCCCACAATGCAAAGCGTGGGAGGGCAGGTGTTCTTTTCCCACAATGCAAAGCGTGCTCTTGCTCCTGTCTGTCTGTCTGTCTGTCCCACTAACTCTCCCGCTTTCCCTCCCCCTCAGCCACAGGACATCTGGGAAATCCTTCAGAAGTGGAACAGGACTCTGATTGGCCAGGAGTTAGCCAATAAGAGCATAGCCTCAGAGCTAGCCAGTCGGGAGGAAGGGAGTTCATCAGGTGACCGGGTAGGAGGCTCCGCCCATAGAGGAGTGGCCTTATTCCCTACCCACCTGCTGCTTAGCGTGTGTCAGCTGTGTCCTGATGCATTCTGGGACGTTTTAGGTCTAGTGACGGCTGTTAGGTGCTTAGTTGGAGCTGCCTTTCCTGAGGATCCGGGGGGGCCTGTTGGAAGCTGGGGTCCCCGTCCTGGAGCATCAAGCAGGGATCACATAGGATCCCACTGGATCTCTCAATCCCGATGCCTGTTTTCCCCTTAACTCTGCCCTCCCTCCAGTCTATATCTTGCTCTTTAATTTTCCTGATTCCTGACTCTGTGACCTTAGATGCTCTCCCCTCCCAGAGCTGGGATGGAACCCAGGTGTCCTGGCTTCCAAGCCCAGCTCCCCCTCACCACTAGGCCTTCACCCTTGCTGCGGCAGGGAGTGACACCTGGCTCCAGAGGGTATCCGCTGTGCTCTGGGCAGCGCCCCCTCCTTCCCGGAGCCTGGGCTAGCCCTGTACGTCCAGCCTCGGCCAACACATTCACGGCCCCTTTCTCTGTTTGCTCGCTAGAGCAAGGAGCCGCGGCTGGCACGGGTCCCCCCGACACCCACCCGGCGCATCTTCACCCTGCCCGACGCAGAGACACGCCGAGCGTGAGTCCCCCGGGCGCTGGCCTGGCTTGGGGAGGCGGGGCTAGTGGTTAGACCAGAGGGAGAGCCAGGACTCTTGGGGTCTCCCCAGGCCGTGGTGGGAAGTGGGGTTGAGTGGTTAGAGCAGGCAATGGAGGGCAGGGAAGTGGGGTTGAGTGGTTAGAGCAGGCAGCGGAGGGCAGGGAAGTGGGGTTGAGTGGTTAGAGCAGGCAGTGGAGGGCGGGGAAGTGGGGTTGAGTGGTTAGAGCAGGTGAGACTGGGCGCCAGGATGTGGGTTCCATCCCATCTCGGGGAGGGGGGTAGTGATTATGGTCTGGGGGCTGGGAGCCAGGTCTCCGGGGTCTCTCCCAGCTGTGGGGAGGGGAGTGGGGGGCCCCGGGGTGGCAGTGTGTCTGATGGATCAGTCCCTGCTCTCTGACGCCCCCCCTCCATATGCCTTGCAGCGGCAGCTCGGAAGGCGGCCTGCAGATGAAAATCGACGTGGGGCCTGTCCCCAGCCAGCCCCCCACTTCCGCTGGCGGCAGCTCCAGCACAGACCTCCGCGAGCGCCGAAGGTGGGGAGCTGCCCGGGGCCTGCAGGGTCTGGGTCGATGCAGACGGACCTCAGGGTGGGGGGGCACCATGTCTGCTGGGGAAACCCTCTCCTGTGGCCCCCTGTCCTGCCAGCCTGGGGCCTACCCCAGCTGGAGCAGGGCTAGGGCAGGCGGTGCTGTGTGGGAGAGAGCCCATGCTTGGTAACTGTTCCCCACCCCAGAGAGGCCGCATCCCAGCCCCGGGCAAGGGCTCCCCCTATTCCTGGCCCCTGCGCCCCACCCCAGAGAGTCTCACTAACCCGCCTCTCCCAAGCAGATCGTATCAGACCCCCGTGCGGGACGAGGAGTCGGAGTCACAGCGCAAAGCCCGGTCACGTCTTATGAGGCAGTCCCGGCGCTCCACCCAGGTACTTCTGCTGAGGACATTGGGGGCTAGTGGTTAGAGCAAGGGGCTGGGAGCCAGGACTCCGGAGTTCTCTCTGGGAGGGGAGAGGAGTGGGGGCTAGTGGTTGGAACAGGGAGCTGGGAGCCCTGGACCCTTCATGCCCGTCCCTTCCTCTCGGGGTGTGTTGTGGCCGCAGTGATCTGGCCCACTTCTGGGGGGGTGCTGTGGACTCAGCATTTCCTTTCTGCTCCTGTACCCCCGGGGTGCCAGGCCTCTGGCCATGCCGGGGTCCCGGCTCGCCTCATGCCCCTCTTTGACCCCTCTGCCCCTCTCCCAGGGCGTCACCCTCACAGACCTGAAGGAAGCTGAGAAGACTATTGGCCGATCCGGGGACACCAGGGCGGCGGAGCAGCGAATCGGGGAGGATGAGAGGCGGGACCGAGAAAAGGAGCAACCGCCGGAAGCCACGGTGAGGGCAGGGGCGGAGCCGGGGGCAGTCGACTCCGCCTCCAGCTGCAGCCCTGCCGTTAAGCTGTGGGACTCCCTGCTGCAGTCGGGGCTGGGTTTGGGATTCGGTGACATCATGGGGGGGGGGAGCACCAGTGTTGATGGGCCCGTGCATCTGACCTTCCGCTTTCTGAGGCTGTTACCCAGGGAGGGGGGTTGTGGGCCTCTGTCCTGCTCTCCTCCCGCCTCCGAGCTTCCCCCACATCTGTGGGTCATTATCCCCCCGCTGTAGGACTCGGCCAGACGCTGCCGACCGGCCCCCTCTGACGGCGCCTCGGTTTATACTGTGAATCCCATCGTGGGCAGCTCTCAGGCAAAGAAAGGTGAGTCTCCTTCAGCCAGCCCCTTGGGCTGCCACTGCCGTCCCCCTTCCCGGCCCGGTGGGGGCCCGGTCAGTACCCAGGCAGCCTCCTCAGTCCGGGGGGCGGATCTGCCCTCGTGGGCCCAGCCCAACCCCTGGGAACTAGCCCAGGGTTCAGGTTGGCTGCTTCGGGTAGATCCTCCGGCCTGCTGTCTCTGGCGGTGGCCAGCAGAGGGCAGCGCTGCGCCGTGTTCTGCCCCATGTGGGGTGGGGCTGGGTGCCAGGACTCCCGGGGCGGGGAGTGGGGTCTAGTGGTTAGAGCCGGGAGGGGGCTGGGAGGCCCAGTGGCTCGTTCTGCCCTTGGGACCCCTGCTGCCATCTGGAACTAGCAAAGCGGCTGAGGTGGGTACGGCGAGGGGGGGGGGCTGTGCCAGGGCCTCCCCTGCCCCCCTGACCGGCTCCCCCCACCCCCCGTCTGTGCTGCAGGGCCAGAGCCCGAGGGGCCGGGGATGGGCTCCGAGGCGGAGGCCGAGCTGCGGAACCGGCTGGCCGTACGGGACCGGCGGAAAGGCCGGCGGGAGCGGCGCTCCACGGGCATGGTGCCAAACGCCGAGGTGAGCGGCGGGGACCCACAGGCGGCCTCCCGGGGGGTAATAACGGGGGGGAGGGGGTTCCGGGGGAGGGGCTGGGACACTCGGCAGTGGGGGAGCTGGGGTTTCGTGTCGGGAGCTACAGGGGGGCTGGGGGGCCGGTATCGCTTGTCCCATGGACTCCTGCCCCTCGGCCTCTCTAGGGCGACGAGAGCGAGGAGCCGGAGCAGCTGAACGACACGAGCCCGGGATCCAGGTACCTGCTGCCCAGGGGCTCGGGGAGGTGGGCACCCACCTGGACTCAGCATGGCCCCGGGGAGACGCTCCTCCCCCAGCAGGCAGGGCTGGTCCTAGGGCCTGTGGAGGCCTAGCAAGCGCTGGGCTGCAGGGGCGGGGGCCTAGCAGGGAGTGCTGGGTTGTGGGGCAGGCGGGGGCCCAGCAGGGAGCAGGGTGGGGGCCCTGCAGGGGGCGCTGGGCTGCGGGAGGCCCTGCAGGGGCCCGGGTGGGTGGGTGGGGGCCTAGCAGGGAGTGCTGGGTTGTGGGGCAGGTGGGGGCTCAGCAGGGGGCTCTGGACTGCAGGGAGCAGGGTGGGGGCCCAGCAGGGGGCGCTGTGCTGTGGGGAGCCCTGGGCGGGGGGGGGGGGGCGCTGTAACACAGCTGTGTCAAACTAGAGGGTGGTGCCAGCCCACCCCAGAGGTGGCTGCATCTTGGTGCCGGGTGAGGAGCCGGGCGTGCTAGATGGGGGGCAGTACCCCCCCCGCCCCCTCCCTTCCCCCGTGTTTGCAGTAAGGGGACTGTCTGTCTGTCTGTCTCCCCAGTGTGTCCAACCACCTGAACAGTCTCCTGCCCAACCGGACGGGGGCCTGCGGCTGCAGCCGGCTCAGCAGCGGAGGCAGCCCTGGCGCTGGGGAGGAGCATGACTACAAAAAGGTGGGGCAGGCGTCCAGGAGCTGAACTCCACCCCCTTGGCGTGGGGAGGGGAGTAGAGTCTAGTGGTTAGAGCCGGGGGCAGGGCGGTGGGGAGCCAGGACTCCTGGGTCTGGGGGAAGAGTAGAGTCTAGTGGTTAGAGCTGGGGGTGGCTGGGAGGGGAGCGGGGCAGGGGGTGAGAGCGAGGGGGATGGAGCCAGGGCCCCTGGGAGGGAGGGCTAGTGGTTAGAGCCGGGGCGGCCGGAGCCAGGACTCAGCTCTGTGCCCCGCCGGCCCCCAGCTCCATGACGATCTCCGGGCGGAGAACGAGCAGCTGAGGGAGCAGCTGCAGGAGACGCAGCTGAGGCTGACGCAGACCAAGCTGGAGCTGGAGCGCGTGACCCAGGTGAGAGGGCCTGGGCTGGGGTAACACGGTTCCCCCCCCCCCAAAGGATTGTGGGACAGCAGGAGGGTGGAGGCATGGTGCCCCAGGGCATTGTGGGGGACGGGAGAATTCCAGGCAGTGGGGGAGCGTCCCTGTGGGAGGGACACACTGTCCAGCGAGGGGGGGGGGACACACTGGAGGGGGAGGGTGACACTGCCCAGCGAGGGGGGGGACACACACTGCCCAGTGAGGTGGGGGGGGAGGGACACTGCGGGGGAGGTGGAGGTGGACACTGCCCAGCGAGGTGGGGGGGAGGGACATACTGCCCAGCGAGGGGGGGGAGGGGCACTGCGGAGGGAGGGGGAGGGTGACACTGCCCAGCGAGGGGGGGGAGGGGCACTGCGGAGGGAGGGGGAGGGGGACACTGCCCAGCGAGGTGGGGGGGAGGGACACACTGCCCAGCCAGGCCTGGCCGGATGGATCCTCAGTAGAGCAGACACTGGGCCTGGCTGCTCGGGGGCAGGGGCCTGTCCCGTCCAGAGGCACCGGCTCCCACCCGGCCCAGGGGGCAGGGAACGGGGCAGGGGCCTGTCCTGGTCGGGGGGTGCCAGCTCCCATCCTTGGCTTTGTGTTCTTGGCAGCGTCAGGAGCGGTTTGCCGAGCGCCCGGCACGGCTGGAGCTGGAGAGATTTGTGAGTACCCGGCCTGCAGAAGGGGGACCCCCCCCCCGGCACCGTCCCCCTCCCAACTGGGGTCCTCGCTCTGTTCTGGGGAGGAGACCCTCTCGGAGCCTGGGGGCGGGAGCTGCCCTGCCCCCTCCTCCCCCCCAGCTGGCTGGGGATGTGGCGTCTCCTCTCAGGCCCCTCTCTCTGGTCCCCAGGAGCGCCGGGCCTTGGAGCGGAAGGCGGCTGAGCTGGAGGAGGAGCTGAAGGTAATGAGCGCAGCACCCAGCAGGATGGGCCCCTGTGGGCGGGGAGCAGGCAGGATACCGGGCCAGATGGGCCTGTGTGACTGGTCCAGGGTGGGGAGGGGAGGGAGAAGGCAGGATACCAGGGCAGATGGGCCTGTGTGACTGGTCCAGGGCGGGGAAGGGAGGGAGCAGGCAGGATACCAGGCCAGATGGGCCTGTGTGGCTGATCTGGGGGGGAGAGGGGGGAGAAGGGAGCATGCACAATACTGGGCCAGATGACCCTGTGCAGCTGGTCCAGGGCGGGGGAGGTGAGCAGGCGGGATACCAGGCCAGATGGGCCCCTGGAGCTGATTGTGTGCTAACCACCATCCTCTCCCCCAGGCGCTCTCAGACCTGAAGGCCGATAACCAGCGCCTGAAAGACGAGAACGCAGCTTTGATCCGGGTCATCAGCAAACTCTCCAAGTGACGCCCCCTGCCCAGGGCTGGGAGTGGCCCCCGCTTTCCGGGCCAGCCCCTTCCAGCTGCAGGGAGCCCCCCACACTCCAGACCAGCCCCCCCAACCCAAGCACCCTGGCAGGGGGTATATGGACCAGAACCAGCCCCAACAGGAGCACCCCCCCGTGCCTCCCAACGCAGGGACCTTGCTGATGTCCCCCCCCCAGATCTTTCCATGCGGGGAGGGGTGTCTAATCCCCTGATGGTCGGACCAGCCCCCCTCTCGCCCCCCAAACCCTGCCTCTGGGGAAAAGCCAGTCCCCGCCCTTGGGACAAATATTTATTATTTGTGTCTCTTGACGTTCTTCCCGCTACTTGTTCAGTGATGCTGGTTCCCAGGAGGGTTTCCACCAGGTGCCCCCCCCCCCTCCACACCCACACACAGTCCTGGCCTTTGAGGGGTGTGGATCCCCCCCGGCCTCCGTTACCCCAGGAATCTCCTGTTAAAAGCCAAAATGCTGCCCTCTCCCACTGCTTGTGGGCCTATTAGTGGGGAGGGCAGGCCCCCTCCCCCCCCGCTCAGGTTAGGGGCACATCTGCCAAGACAGGGGGGACCCCACTTTCAATTCCTTCGGTTACACAAATTCCAGGCCGTGAGCTTCCTGCCTGGCTCTGCTCCGCAGCCCCCCTGTTGATGCCTTGCAGCTGCCTGCCCCATGGGTGCGCCCTTCCCTGCCCCCCCCCCCCCCCCCGGCAGTGAAAATGCCAGCTGAAAGGGGGGGTGCGTACCGCTGCGGTAACAGGAGGCTAAGTCAGTATTCGGGGCTCTGGGCATCAGGGCTGCGAGGGGCCCAGCGAAGTCGGGGGACAAGGAGACCCTGTTAGAACGCTCCCATTGGGCTACCTCCGGTGTGGCTACCTGCTGGGGCAAAAGGGGGCGGGGCCTATCGGTGGTGACTCCTCCCACATTCCTACCTTGGTATCTTAGGGTTAAAGGGGGCGGGGTTTTCTAGTCCCCTCCCCTGTAGTCTCTGGGCCAAACCATGTGCATCAGGTGTCGGGGGGGGGGGTCCTAATTGTTCCTCTCAAGGGCTGCTTCCGTTGTGGATTTGGAGCAGTGGCAGGCACCAAATAACCACATGACCAAAGTGTGTGGGGGGGTGCCCCCCAGCTCTCCGCTCCCCTCCCCCCAACACCCATAGCCTCAAACCAGGACTCCTACTTTGCCAAACTCCCCTCTCCCAGCCTGGGGGAGGGGCCCCCAGGGTTCTGGGGTTCAGGTAAGACAAAGGGCATTGCTGATCTTGCTTCCCCCCAAATGTGTGGGGAGGGGGATGCAGATCTCCAAACCAGGGCGCTGCTTCAGCCGCCTCCAACTTGCTGTGGGAGGGGGGTGGGCTCAGAAGCCAGCCAGCCCTCTCTCCCCCCCCCCCACCCCACCCCCGAACATACCCAAAGGCTTTGGGCAGATCCCAGTGCAAAAAAAGCTTCCTTTAAAAACGGCCGTGAACTGAATGGAGTGGCTTCCCTCTTTGGGGGAGTCGGCGGCCCCCCCCTTCTCTGTGCTGGGCCGTGCCTCTCTCTGGAATGGGATGGGGCACCGCAGCTGTCCATGCCACGTAACACACGTCCCCCTCTTCAGAGTCCCCCAAAATTCCCGGGGGACCCCAAAATGTTCCGTGCCATGTAGCTGACTTCTCCCTCAGCCAGAATGCCCCCCGAGATGCTCCATGCCATGCAACTGAGTTCCCCCACAGCAAAAAAAGCCCCCCAAAAGTGGGGGACCCCAATATTACCCTGCAATGGAAGGGTAGCCGCCCCCAGGTGAACATATCTGTATATAAAGGAAAGTATTTTCTCTAGTGCCCCGCGCCCGCGCCCCGAGACAGTGCAATACGGCAGGAGGACTATTTTTCCAAGGAAATTCTCTATATTGTATTTGTTTATTTTAGCAGCGCCGCTGCCGAACTGTAAAGCACAGGGACCGAAGAACAGAAATGAAAACCGAAAAAAAAAAAAAAAAAAAAGAATTTTAACCCCCGCCCTGCTGGCTCCGTTTGTGCCTGGGCCCGTGAGCCGGGGAGGGGGGGTGTGAATAACGGGGGGCCTGGCCCAGCTGTGCCCCTTTAACGACCGCTCTGGGGGGCTGACTCCAGCAGCTGGGGCGAGCCAGCTTCCCTGCAGCCTGGCCTGCGGCTTTGGGATTAAAGCAGGCCCCGAAGGGCTGTGGGGGCCCCAGTGGAAGCCATGGGGGGAAGGGCTCTGGTCCCCACCGAGTCGCCTGAGCCCTGGCCCGTTTCCCAGGTCTTGCCGTTTACCCTGCTGTCAGCTGGCCCCGGGCATTGTGGGGGCTGCTCTGGGTGCTCCCCCACAAACCCACAGGGGCAGGGAACCCCTCCTGGTCCGCTGGGGGCCCGGGGAGCCGCCCACAGGCTCTGCAGCTGGGCTCCGAGGTAAGAGCCTTGTGCCGCAGGACTCCCGGCTCTCTGGCCTCAGCTGTGACGTGCCGGCAGGGGCGTTTGGCTGGGGAGGGCTCCCACTGCATCCGAACCTGGCAGCCCCATCTCCTCGCCCGGGGCTGTGGGGAGAATCCAAGAGTCCCTGCTCCCAGCTCTGGGGCCCGGCGCCGGGCGGGGAGCTGCTCTCCGCCGTGGGAGAAACAGGGCGATTGCTCTCCGGCGCAGAGCACGAGGAATCAGCCGCGTTTTGGGCCCAGCTCGCTGGCTCCCCTCACTTCCCTTGCCCCCTCTCCTGAGCAACGTGGGACCCCCCCACATGCCAGGCAGGAGCTGGGGGGGCCTGTGCGTTGGGCTATTGCTGGGTGAGGGCCCCTGTAATCGCCGGGGTCCCTCCCATCCATAGGACAGTGCCCCAAAAGTGCAGCGGATTCAGCCGCTGGCCGGGTTGGCTCTGGCTGGCCCGGTTCGGAGCCTGGCTTCCGGCAAGGTGGTCTCCCAGGCCAGGGGGCACCATGGGATTACGTCTGAGCTCCGCAGGCCCAGCCTGGGCCCCTGGCGTTTGTCCTGGATGGGTCAGGGTTGGGCCTTTCCCTGCCCCGGCGCCTGCTCGCTCCAGCCGGGTGATTCACCCGGTTCTTTGCTCCTCCCAGCCTGCCAGGCGTCAGGCTGCCCCCCCCCCCCCCCCCCGCCCGTCCCTCTCCCTGCAGCTGTGTGAACCCCCTGGGCACCAGGCAAAGCACAGAGGGAAACTGAGGCACTGCGCGGTACAGGATGTGGGTGGGGCAATAAACTTCACAGTGACTTCCCTGCATGCGTCTGCCAAACGGCTGGTCCCACCCCGGCCCCATGGCAAACCTGATTTGGAGTGGGGTCGGGCCCTGCCTTTCCCTGCAAGGAGGAAGAGGCCTTGGAGCAGAGAGAGGTTCCTTCCCTGGAAGGTGTGTACACCGGGTATAAAATCCCTTCTTGGGTAAAAGAAACTCGGCTCCAGGGAGCGCACTGCCCAGCCCCCCGGCCCCTCCCCCACGCGCCAGGAGCTGTACAAATCCGGCCCTGGAGTGTTTACACGCTCGGCTAAGGCCAGAGCTGGCCAAGCTCTATGGGCGTGTCCCCCCTTGGCACGCCCGGCCGGAGCGAAACCAGAGCTGAAAATAAACCGTCAGTGGTTCCAAGGGGGAGACTGCAGGGAGGGAGGCCGGACGCCAGGCCCTGGCTGGAAAGACGCCCGCGCAGAGGAAGAAGTGGGGCAGAGACACCCCCCCCCCAAGCTGCAGCCTGAATCGTAGAGTTAGATTCCCCCCACCCGGTCCTGGCCCACGACCCGCAGAGGCCCCCACCCGTCCCGGGGGCGCTGTGGGCGGGTGGACTCGCACGGAGCGATCCACCAGCCCCCGCGTCGTCGGCTCGCTTCCTGGCCCGAGCAGCCAGCCCCTGATCTGGGGGCTCCTAGGGCCTCAGCCCCCAAAGCAAAGCCAGCGCCGGCCGCTAGCAAACTCCGGGGGCTTTCGCTAGGGAAAAGGAGCGAGTCCTTGGCCGGTTCACGCCAGCGATGGCAACGTGTCGCCTGGGCGGCGGTTCCCAAAGGGGGCAGCTCTGTCTGCTGGGGACGACGCTCCCGCTAAGGTGTCCGGTTGGCGTGCAGAATAAATGTTGTGCTGTGCGCCAAGGCATGTGTGGATGTGCACCACCAGGAGGCCCACACGCTGCTGGCTGGGGGTGGCCCTGCTACGCTGCCCGGCGTCCAGGGAGCCCTGCCCAGAGGGTCTTGGTGTCTGAGAGGCCAAAGTCCTCGCGCCCTCGGCTTTTAGTGTCTGCTTCCAGGCCGGGAGGGGCCGAGCCTGCGGGGAGCGACGGCTCACGCTTGCCTGCGCCGAGGCGCCCAGGAGCCAGCGATTCAGAGTCTAAACGTGCAGGGAAAGGCCCAGGGCCCACCTGAACCGGGCCAGGCGCAGGTGAAACCGAGGGGTTCCCAGAAACGAATGGGGCAGTGCTCAGCTGAGATCTAAAGCCTTAGGAAAGGCCAGCCGCTGACAGGCCAGTAGCATTCCCAGGACCCCTAGTTCCCCGCCTACTCGAGCCAGGGAGAGAGCCCAGGCACCCAGCCTTCCTGCTGTAACCACTAGGCCTCACTCTCCTCCTCCCCCAGCCAGGGGGAGAACCTAGGCTCCCAGCCTCCCTGTTCTAACCACTAGGCATCACTCTCCCCCAGCCAGGGAGAGAACCCAGGAATCCTGGCTCCCAGCCCCCCCATCTCACCACCAGTCCCCACTCCACTCCGGGAGCCCAGGCGAGAAGCCAGGAGTCCAGGCTCCCTGCCCCACCCTGGGCTGCGTGGGGCGGATGCTGGCGCTCCCTGCTGAGGGTGTTGGTAAAACAGGGCCCAGCCCCCGAGAACAAACACACGCAGGCACCTCGCCCAAGTCAGCTCCACCTGCCTGAGCCTGGGCCCTGCCAAGCCGGGACGTGAACTCCCGAGCGAGCCAGCGGGACCCGCCCTGCGGCCCCCTCTGCCTCCCAGCCCTCCCCCCCGGCAGGCCAGGCCAGGCAGGAGCAATCCCGCGGAGAACCCCGGAGTCCTGGTGCCCAGCCCCCCACTCTCTGCTCCAACCACTGCCCTCTCCTGCCAGCCAGGCCTGGGAGAGAACCCAGGAGCCCCGGCTGTGGAGTTGAAGGCCAGCTGGGGGGGAGGAGGGGAGGCTCTGCAGCAAGCCGTGGGCGGGAGTGAAAGGGTTAATAGCCCTGGGTCCGGCCCAGCGAACATGGGATGGGAGGCGCACTAGGGCAGGCAGGGATCTGGGCAGAGAATCCAGAGGTCCTGGCTCCCAACGCCCCTTCCCTCCGCCCTGCTCTAACCACTAGCCCCCACTGCCCTCCCAGAGCTGGGAGAGAACCCAGGAATCGCCGGCTCCCTCCAGACTGGGCTGGGCTCCCCTTTCCTTCCCTTGTTCTCCCGGCTCCGGCGCGGTGGGAATGGGATCCTGCTTCATCCACTCCCAGCTGGGGCTGGCTGGTCACTCTGACCCTGGCTGCAGGGAGCGGGGGTCCAGCAGGGGGTGCTGGGCTGCAGGGGGCAGGGCGGGGAGCCAGGGAGCGGGGGTCCAGCAGGGGGCGCTGGGCTGCAGGGGGCAGGGCGGGGACCCAGGGAGCGGGGGTCCAGCAGGGGGCGCTGGGCTGCAGGGGGCAGGGCGGGGACCCAGGGAGCGGGGGTCCAGCAGGGGGCGCTGGGCTGCAGGGGGCAGGGCGGGGACCCAGGGAGCGGGGGTCCAGTAGAGGGTGCTGGGCTGCAGGGGGCAGGGCGGGGACCCAGGGAGCGGGGGTCCAGTAGGGGGCGCTGGGCTGCAGGGAGTAGGGCGGGGACCCAGGGAGCGGGGGTCCAGCAGGGGGCGCTGGGCTGCAGGGGGCAGGGCGGGGACCCAGCAGGGGGCGCTGGGCTGAAGGGGGCAGGGTGGGGACCCAGGGATGCAGGGAGCAGAAGCTGGGGTCCAGCAGGGGGCGCTGGGCTGCAGGGAGCAGGGCGGGGACCCAGGGAGCGGGGGTCCAGCAGGGGGCGCTGGGCTGCAGGGGGCAGGGCGGGGACCCAGCAGGGGGTGCTGGGCTGAAGGGGGCAGGGTGGGGACCCAGGGCTGCAGGGAGCGGAAGCTGGGGTCCAGCAGGGGGCGCTGGGCTGCAGGGGGCAGGGCGGGGACCCAGGGCTGCAGGGAGCGGGAGCTGGGGTCCAGCAGGGGGCGCTGGGCTGCGGGGTGCAGAGGCCTCTCCCCTGCAGTCAGTACTAGCTGAGGGGTCCCTGTACAAACACCCCCGCCCTGCCCCACCCCAGAGGCAGCTGCACCCCAGAGCCGTGGGGCTTGCCCTGTCGGGCCAGTATTTCCTGCTCTGTGCCCTGTCATTGGACACACCCAGATCTCTGGCCCTACTGGGCCACGAAGGCACACGGCGGGTGGGGGGGGGGGGGGCAGGGCTTTTCTAGCCCCCAGTGTTTGTCTGTCTCTGAACCCCCCCAGAGCTGGGGAGAGAGCCCAGGAGTCCTGGCTCCCACCCTCCCTCCCTCCCTCCGCTCTAACCACTAGGGAAGGGAGAAGGTTATTTTCAACCTTGACTTCACAGCTGGCTGAGCAGGCAGGGTGGGGGGGAAGCATGGGGGTGGGGCCCAGGGTTACCTGCCCAGGTATGCTGGGGGTGCGGCCGAGTTGGCTGCACACCTGTGCCCAGGTGACGCCGGAGAAAGAACAATTCCCGGGGAACCGAAGAGCGGCCGGCGCTGGAGGGAACTGGGGGTGGAGCCCCCCGTTGTCATTAGCTGCCCCCCACCGGAGATGCCTTTCTCCCACCCCTGGGGGGGCAGTGTCTGAGTAGCCAGCGAGAGAGCAGGTAAGTTGGGGGGGAATAGACGGGAGGAGGCCAGGCCAGCCCCCCAATGGGGGGCAGGACTGAGGGGGACACTTAAACCCCCCCCCCCCCCCGCAGATCAGCCTCATGTTGGTATCGGGCCTGAATCAATATTGCCCTGGTTCCTTCACCTGGGAGGAGATTGGGGGGCTGTTGGGATGGGAGATGGGGGGAGCCCCCTGGGATGTGGGGGGACCCCCGGGAGGAGGGGTTGGGGGAGATAGTCGGTTGCTGGAGGAAGAGCCCCACGCCCTTAATAAACAGGCCAGCCCAACAGGAGGGGGGGGCAGGGGAGGCGTGACGGGCGGGGCCCCACGCCTGAGTTCCCTCCCGGCTCTGGCACTGAGCTCAGTGCGGGGGCGAGGCTGGAGGTGCGGGCTCCCTCCTGGCTCGGTGTGCGGGGGGCGGGGAGGCGCCACCCCCAGACTCGGGCCGTGATTCTCTGCCTCTTTGAACCCCCCACCCCTAGGTGAAGCGTGGAGTCTCATCGCCATGAGTTCCTCGGGCAGGTGAGTTGGGGGGCTGGGAGCCCGGACCCCTGGGTCCTCTCCCTGGGCCTAGGAGGGGAGTAGGGTCTAGTGGTAAGAGGGGGGGGGCTGGGAGCCCGGACTCCTGGGTCCTCTCCCTGGGCCTAGGAGGGGGGAGTAGGGTCTAGTGGTAAGAGGGGGGGCTGGGAGCCCGGACTCCTGGGTCCTCTCCCTGGGCCTAGGAGGGGAGTAGGGTCTAGTGGTAAGAGGGGGGCTGGGAGCCCGGACCCCTGGGTCCTCTCCCTGGGCCTAGGAGGGGAGTAGGGTCTAGTGGTAAGAGGGGGGCTGGGAGCCCAGACCCCTGGATCCTCTCCCTGGGCCTAGGAGGGGAGTAGTGTCTAGTGGAAAGGGGGGGGCTGGGAGCCCGGACCCCTGGGTCCTCTCCCTGGGCCTAGGAGGGGAGTAGGGTCTAGTGGTAAGGGGGGGGCTGGGAGCCCAGACCCCTGGGTCCTCTCCCTGGGCCTAGGAGGGGAGTAGTGTCTAGTGGTAAGAGGGGGGCTGGAAGCCCGGACTCCTGGGTCCTCTCCCTGGGCCTAGGAGGGGAGTAGGGTCTAGTGGTAAGAGGGGGGCTAGGAGCCCGGACCCCTGGGTCCTCTCCCTGGGCCTAGGAGGGGAGTAGGGTCTAGTGGTAAGGGGGGGGCTGGGAGCCCGGAACCCTGGGTCCTCTCCCTGGGCCTAGGAGGGGAGTAGGGGTCTAGTGGAAAGGGGGGGGGCTGGGAGCCCGGACCCCTGGGTCCTCTCCCTGGACCTAGGAGGGGAGTAGGGTCTAGTGGTAAGAGGGGGGGCTGGGAGCCCGGACTCCTGGGTCCTCTCCCTGGGCCTAGGAGGGGAGTAGGGTCTAGTGGTAAGAGGGGGCTTAGGAGCCCAGACTCCTGGGTCCTCTCCCTGGGCCTAGGAGGGGAGTAGGGTCTAGTGGTAAGAGGGGGGCTGGGAGCCCGGACTCCTGGGTCCTCCCCTGGCCCTGGGGTGGAATTGGGCCCCCAGAAATCCGCCCCCTCCTCCCCGTTATCTGGCTCTGTTCTTCTGCCGTTTTAACTTTCTCTCGCCTCTGCCCCCTTTCTGCAGTGACGTCTCCAAGCTCAGCGCCAGGGAGATTTATGGTGAGGCTCTGACCAGCTGGGGGGTGGGGGTGGGGGGTGGGAGAGCAGCTGGGCTGCGGTGTTATTGTAGGGTCTCTCGCGGATCTGTGGCGGGCTGCTGCGCTGTCATGTAGGGTCCTTCTACTGGGCCGCGGAGCCTGGCGGGTTCCTTTGTTATTGTAGGGTCTCCCGCACGCTGCCGAGTCGCTGTAGGGTCTCTGCTGGGCAGAGGGGCCGGGGGGCTGCGGGCCCCTGTGCCAAGCTGCCGTGTTATTGTAGGGTCTCTCTGCTGGGCAGGGCAGGCCGCTCAGTCACCGTGCTGTGTTATTGTAGGGTCTCCTGTGGGCACCCCCCTAATGGCTGGTCCAGGGGCCAAGCTGGCAAAAGTCCAGAAGGAAACAAAGTTCTCCCCCCGCTCCCCACCCCTGTGTATCTCTCCCTCCCCCTTCTCCGGCTCCATCCCTCACCAGGGCCGGCCCCCCCACCCCGCCCCAGAAGGGAAATCGAAAGAGAAACAGGTGGGAGGGGGGGCTAACGGGGGGGGTCACAACCAAACTGGTTTCCCCAGGGCATTCTGGGACACTCACTCCTGCCCCATTCCCTGCCCTCCGGACCCTGCCAGGCCCCGCCCTGGGATCGGGTGGGGGGGGGGAGGGGACAGGCCCCTGCCCGGTTCTCCGTTTATAATTTGCCGTCTCGTTTCACAGAGCAGAGGAAAAAATATTCCAACTCCATCCTGCAGGATGTCTCCCAATACACCGTCAATGTGAGCTGGGGCGCTGGGACGGGGGGGAGTGAGAGAAATGGGGGGCATGGGCCCCTCTAGGGAGTGGATGACTGGGGGGCACTGGCACAGGGAGGTGTTGGGAGCTGGGGGGGTGCATGACGGGGTGTTTGGCTTGGGGGCTGCTGGGGGCCATTGGGAGCTGGGAGGCTGTTGTTGGGTTGTGTGGGGGGGGGGGGGTACTGTGAGCCAGGGAGCTGTGAGGGGACTGTGGGGGAGGCTCCAGGGGTCACTGGGAGCGGAGTGATGGGCGGGATCTGGAGGGGTTGGGGGGGGGACTGCACAGGGGGATGGGCGGGCTTGGGGGATTGTGGGGTGGCTGGGGGGGACCACTGCCAGCGGGGGATGGATGGGTTGTGTGAGAGGCTGTGGGGGGGCACTAGGAGTGGGGGGGATGTGCAGGCTCGGGGGGGCTGCACTGGGGGTTGCGTGGGGGTGGTTGGGGGGCTGCGTGGGGGCAGCTGGGGGGGCTGCGTGGGGGTGGCTCCGTGGCTCACCTCCTGCCCCCCCCAGCACCTGGTGACGTTCCCGATGCGGGAGGCGGCGGAGCAGCGCTTGGCGGAGGACGCTCTGCGCAAAGTGGCTGCCATGGAGGCCAAGGGCCAGGTCTGGGCCCAGGAGATGCTGCTGCAGGTCACCAGCTCGGCCATCAGGCTGCTGGACGTGCACACCAAGGTGTGTGGGGCTGGGGCTGGGGCTGGGGGGCCAGGAGGAGTTTGGGGGGTGCGGGGCCCGGGGGATGTTGGGGGTGCTGGGTCTGGGGGTACCAGGCCCTGAGGGTTCTGGGGGTGCCGGG
Source organism: Pelodiscus sinensis (assembly GCF_052426305.1). NCBI lineage: Eukaryota > Metazoa > Chordata > Testudines > Trionychidae > Pelodiscus > Pelodiscus sinensis. Next base: position 31,899,275 of record NC_143069.1, on the reverse strand, counting down.
CCCAGGGGGTGCTGGTCCGGGGAGGTTCTGGGGGCAGCAGGCCAGGGGGTGTTCTGAAGGCGCCGGGCCCGGCGGATCCTGGGGGTGCCAAGCCCGGGGGATTATGGGGGTGCCAGGCCCTGAGAGCTCTGGGAGTGCTGGGCCCAGGGGGTGCTGGTCCAGGGAGATTCTGGGGGCAGCAGGCCAGGGGTGTTCTGAAGGCACTGGGCTCAGGGGATCCTGGGGGTGCCGGGTTCCGGGGGTCCTGGCGGTGCTGGGCTCTGAGGGTCCTGGGGGCGCCGGGCTCTGGGGATCCTGGGGGTGCTGGGCACCGGAGGTCCTGGGGGCACCGGGCTCTGGGGGTCCTGGGGGCGCCGGGCCACCTGTGACTCTGTCGCCCCCTGCAGGAAGAGCTGGAGAACTACGGGCTGGGGGGGGTGCTGCGCTGTGACGCCCTGCCGCCCAGCGCCCACGCCCGCTCCCTGCTGCTCCTCCTGTGCCAGGACGCCGAGCAGGCCCAGCCCGACGCCCACGTCTTCCAGTGCGACCACATCGGGGTGAGGACACCGGGGTTCCTACTCTGCCCTGGGGGATCCTGCCCCTTTAAGTGCCACTGGCCCCGCCCCTTTGGCATAATTAGCCCCGCCCCTTTCCATGGACAGCATTGGCCCCTCCCCTTTCTACCTGCATTTTTGGGCTCCTCCTGCCATTCCCTCTGGGCCTGCCTCGAAATGAGGCGGGGGGGGGGACTACTGACCCCACCCCCTAAATTATTCTCATTAGCTCCGCCCCTCTTCCTCCCCCAGGGTTACCCCAGACTCCTGGGTCCCCACCATTCGCCCGCTGCCTTCCTATGGCGCTGGGATCTCGCCCCGCCCCCTCTTGCTGCCCCGGCACCCCCCCAGAGTGCTGGCCCCCCTGGACTCCTGCCCGGGCATGGGCAGGGACGGCTCCACAGGGCATCAGGGGCCGGTCAGCTCGCGGTCTGGGCGCCACATTTCAGGGAAGAGGTGGAGAAATTGGCGCAGGCCCAGGGAGGAGCAAGGAAACGGGGAGAGGCTAGAAAACAGGAGCTAGGAGGGACGAGTGAAAGAATCGGGCTTGTTTAGTTTGGGAAGGAGAAGACGGAGAGGGGACCTGGGAGCAGCTTTCAGGTACCTAAAAGGGTGGGGTTTTTTTGGGGGGGGGAGAATTGCTCTCCTTGGCCTCTGATGGCAGGACAAGCAGCAAGGGGCTGACGCTGCAGCAAGGGAGGTTTGGGTCGGACACTAGGAGCGTCCTGCCTGTCGGGGTGATGAAACACTGGGATCAATTGCCCCAGGGGGTTGTGAAAACTCCGTCACTGGAGATATTTAAGAAGCGGTTGGACTGACGCCTGTCAGGGATGATCTGGATGGAGCTCGGTCCTGCCATGAGGGCAGGGGACGGGACTCGATGACCTCTCGAGGCCCCTCCCAGTTCTATTATTCTAAGCCCCGCCTTCTGATCCCATATGGCATCAGCCAATCAGCTTCCAGAGCCATGATTTCCGTAGTCATGGAAGGCTAATCGAGGCTATGGGTCATGCCATTGCAGGAGATCCTGCCTTCTGGGGAAAGGGGCGTCCCTGTGGCATCAGCCAATCACTTCCCTACGGCTGTCCAATGAAGGAAGTCCCGTCCCCCAGTGGGAGGGACTTCTCTACTGCATCAGCCAATCAGCTTCAAAGGTCCAGAGATGCATTCCAGGAAGTCCTGCCCCCCATGAGTGATTGACAGCTGTCAGCGCCTCCCCATAGGCGGGAAGTTGGGGCCTGACTCGAGGGAAAGGGGAGGATCCTTTGCTGGAAAGGGAAGATGTTTTGTCTGCTCCCACCACATGCTTAGGGGGCTGGCCACCCCGAGGTGGCGTGGGTGTTCTGGTCCGGGCAATACTGACCCACCCAAAATGACCAAGTGAATACCAGCCCACCCTATCTTCCCAGCCAAACCAGCCCCAGAGACCCATCCTAGAATCCTGCCCCCTTCCCACAAATTCATGGGCCCATCTACCCCGGTATCTGACCCACGCCGTTCTCTGCAGGCGGAGCCGATCCGGGAGGACATTAACAGTGCCCTGCTAGACTTCAAATCAGGGGGCAACAGTCAGAGGAAAGAGGCACTCAGGTGGGATGGGAACCCCGGATTCTGGGGGACTTGGGCTGGGTGGGTGCATTGGGGGGCACCCCGCAGGGGAGGGGCTATACTGGGACAGGGACCAGGGGATTGGGCGGTCTGGCCTGGAGGCAGCTTACACACCTTGGGGTGATGGGGAGTTCTCAGAGGAGTTCTGGGGGGCTGAGCTAAAGGGGGGATCCCCAGCAGATGAGGGCGGGCCAAATGGGTGAAGTTATAGGGAATCCCACAGAGGCATAAGGAGGATCCTGTTGGGGGGGTCCCCATAAGGGCTGGGACCCCTGGGGTAGCTGGAGCTGGGGGGGAAGTTCGTAGGGTGCAGAGGGGTGTGGGTCGGCCCCCCAGACAGATGAAACTAGAGCGGTGTGGGGGAAGCCCTGAGGGGACCTCGCTAGGGAAGGGGCAATGGGACACACTGGGGAGCCAGGGGGGTGTCCCTCTGGGGTGGGGAGACACCAGCTGGCTTGGCGGGGGGGGGGGTCAGGTACATTGGTGGGTGTTTCCCATCCCCCCCCATATCTTTTGCAGAGCGAACCAGGAGAAGATGCAGAACGGGGACCCACCTGCCCCGGGGCCCAGCTCCCGGCCCCCACCCCCTCACAGGAAGTTGGTGATCACCCCCTTGGCCCCCCAGGATGAGATGGAGACGCAGAGCCAGAGAGATGCAGGTGGGGGAGGGGCAGAACCAGGCGAGAACCCAGGAGTCTGGGCACCCTGCCACCCCCACCCCTGCTCTAACCACTAGCCCTCACTCTCCTCCTCGAGCCCAGGGAGAGCCCTTAGGGTTGGCAACTGTCTAATGGCAGAAACCCAAGCACGTCTGCCCTGCCCCTTCCCCAAAGCCCCGCCCCTATCACGCCCTCCCCCCTCCCTCCATAGCTTGCTCTCCCCCATCTCTGGGAGGGGGCTCAGGGCTGGGGGGCAGGAGGAGGATCGGGTGGCAGGCTCTGGGTGGGGGCTCAGGGCTGGGAGCAGGAGGAGGATCGGGGGGCAGGCTCTGGGAGGGGGCTCAGGGCTGGGGGGCAGGAGGAGGATCGGGGGGCAGGCTCTGGGAGGGGGCTCAGGGCTGGGGGGCAGGAGGAGGATCGGGGGGGCAGGCTCTGGGAGGGGGCTCAGGGCTGGGGGGCCGGAAGAGGATCGGGGGCAGGCTCTGGGAGGGGGCTCAGGGCTGGGGGGCAGGCTCTGGGAGGGGGCTCAGGGCTGGGGGGCAGGAGGAGGATCGGGGGCAGGCTCTGGGAGGGGGCTCAGGGCTGGGGGGCAGGAGGAGGATCGGGGGGCAGGCTCTGGGAGGGGGCTCCGGGCTGGGGGGCAGGAGAAGGATCGGGGGGCAGGCTCTGGGAGGGGGCTCAGGGCTGGGGGGCAGGAGGAGGATCGGGGGCAGGCTCTGGGAGGGGGCTCAGGGCTGGGGGGCAGGAGGAGGATCGGGGGGCAGGCTCTGGCAGGGGGCTCAGGGCTGGGGGGCAGGAGGAGGATCGGGGGCAGGCTCTGGGAGGGGGCTCAGGGCTGGGGGGCAGGAGGAGGATGGGGGGCAGGCTCTGGGAGGGGGCTCAGGGCTGGGGGGCAGGAGGAGGATCGGGGGGCAGGCTCTGGGAGGGGGCTCAGGGCTGGGGGGCAGGAGGAGAATCGGGGGCAGGCTCTGGGAGGGGGCTCAGGGCTGGGGGGCAGGAGGAGGATCGGGGGGCAGGCTCTGGGAGGGGGCTCAGGGCTGGGGGGCAGGAGGAGGATCGGGGGGCAGGCTCTGGGAGGGGGCTCAGGGCTGGGGGGCAGGAGGAGAATCGGGGGCAGGCTCTGGGAGGGGCCTCAGGGCTGGGGGGCAGGAGGAGGATCGGGGGGCAGGCTCTGGGAGGGGGCTCAGGGCTGGGGGGCAGGAGGAGGATCGGGGGGCAGGCTCTGGGAGGGGGCTCAGGGCTGGGGGGCAGGAGGAGGATCGGGGGGCAGGCTCTGGGAGGGGGCTCAGGGCTGGGGGGCAGGAGGAGGATCGGGGGCAGGCTCTGGGAGGGGGCTCAGGGCTGGGGGGCAGGAGGAGGATCGGGGGGCAGGCTCTGGGAGGGGGCTCAGGGCTGGGGGGCAGGAGGAGGATCGGGGGCAGGCTCTGGGAGGGGGCTCAGGGCTGGGGGGCAGGAGGAGGATCGGGGGGCAGGCTCTGGGAGGGGGCTCAGGGCTGGGGGGCAGGAGGAGGATCGGGGGCAGGCTCTGGGAGGGGCCTCAGGGCTGGGGGGCAGGAGGAGGATCGGGGGCAGGCTCTGGGAGGGGGCTCAGGGCTGGGGGGCAGGAGGAGGATCGGGGGGCAGGCTCTGGGAGGGGGCTCAGGGCTGGGGGGCAGGAGGAGGATCGGGGGGCAGGCTCTGGGAGGGGGCTCAGGGCTGGGGGGCAGGAGGAGGATCGGGGCAGGCTCTGGGAGGGGGCTCAGGGCTGGGGGGCAGGAGGAGGATTGGGGGGCAGGCTCTGGGAGGGGGCTCAGGGCTGGGGGGCAGGAGGAGGATTGGGGGGGCAGGCTCTGGGAGGGGGCTCAGGGCTGGGGGGCTGGAGGAGGATCGGGGGGGCAGGCTCTGGGAGGGGCTGTGCTACTCCCTGCCTGCCCTGGACCCTGCCGCCGGCAAGTCCCTACAGCCCCTACCTAGGTGGGGGGTCCAGGTGACTCCTCCCACTCCCTGAGCCTGCAGGCCCCGCCTCAGGCGCTCCCATTGGCCGCAGCTCCGTGTATTTGGCCAATGGGAGCTGCAGAGTTGGTGCTTCGGGTGGGGCCGTGCTGGGCGGTTCCAGGAGCAGGGAGGGGCCGGGAGGCTGCTCTAACCCTCCTGCACCCCCAGACGTCAGCCCATCGACAGCAGGAGCCTCCGAGAGATTGAGCCTGAATCCAGGAGAGTCCCTGAGAAACCGGGGGGGGGGGTGGGGTGGGGGGGGGGGCGGTTGGCAACCCTAGAGAGAGCCCAGGAGTCCGGGCTCCCAGCCCCTGCTCTAACCACTAGCCCCCACTCCCCTCCCTGAGCTGGGGAAGACCCAGGAGTCCTGACCCCCCGTCCTTTGTGCCCCCAGCTGAGCCCGCGGACCCAGCGTCGCTGCGGACGGAGCGTGAAGTGGTGAGTTGAGGGGCTGGATTGGGGGGGGGGGCTGGGGTTGAGGGTGTGGGGGAGGTGTCACGGGCTGGGGGGCAGAGAGGGGAGAGGCAATTGGAGGTGCGGGGGGAAGAGGTGGGGCTGGGTTCACATGATCAGCCCGGCCCCTATGGGGCAGAGGTGGGGGTCAGACCTAGTGCTTGGTTGTGGGGGGGGGGAGCTTTGCCATGTCCCCTGATGGAGGGGGACAGGCTGGGCCTCTTTCCCCAAGCAGGCAGGGACTGGGGGCTGCCCACCCCCCTGCTCACCCCCAGCCCCTCTTCCCCCCCAGGAGCTGCTCAATCGGATTTTCGACGAGATCGAAGTTTTCGTGGGCAAACTGCAGAAATCGGCTGAGGCCCAGCGGGTCCTGGAGCAGCTGAAACGCTCCAGCCGGGGGCGCCACCGCCAGCCAGGCGGTGAGGCCCCAAGACCCCCCCCTGCCGTCTGCCCCCAAGACCCCTCATCTGCCCTTCCCTGTGCCCCCCACCACTGGGAACTGCCCATGCCGAGGGGCTGGGTGGGGGGAGGTCCCCCTTTCTTCCCCCCCATATTGCAGCCCCTCCCCCACGCTGTGCGGGTGCCCTGTTGCCGGGACGTCCACCCATTCCACAGACACCCCCACACTTACCCTGCCCCCCCCCCGGCAGAGGATTAACCCTTTCCTGCCCCCGCAGAGGGGCTGCTGACCCTGCGGGCCCGGCCGCCCCTCATGGAGGAATTCGAGGACACCCTGGCCAAGATGAAATACTGCTTCAGCCTCCTGGTGAGTGACCGCTGGGGACGGAGCGCGCAGCCCCTATCCCCCCGCCCGCAGTTGGGACCCCCATTTCCCCCCCCAGCCAGAGCCAGGGATGGGACCCAGGAGCTCCCAGATCCCCCCCACCCCCCCACATAGTCCCCACTCCCACCTCCCTAGGGAAAGAACTCAAGAGTCCGGTCCCTCTCCCACCCCTCCCCCAATCTGGAATTTGTAGGGTTCACTGACCCCCGATTGGGGGGGGTCTCTCTCCCTTCCCCTCCCCCCCAGGCGAGACTCCAGCCCAACATCTTGAACCCCACTTCGGAGGAGTTGGTGCACTTCCTGTTTGGCCCCCTGAAAATGGTGAGTGGGGGGCAGAAGTGGGGGGCTGCCATAGGCTGTGGGGCTGGGAATTTCTGGAGCTGGGATTGGGAGGGTGACCCCAGTGGGGGAGGGGACCGGAGGGGTTGGAGGGAATGTGGGATCCCAGCTCCTGGGGGGGCTAGGTTTTTTAGGGAGCTCTGAGCTAGGAGGGAGGCAGATTGGGGGCTGCAGGGTCTGGAATTGTGGGGTTCTGGGTGTGGGAACAGGTCCCAGCATGGGGGGGGGGGGCTTCCCAGCATCTGGGAAGGGTGTGGCTGGAGGGGGTTAGTTGGTGTCTCTTGAAGGGCTGGGGAGTGAAGGGAGAGGGGATATCAGTGGGGGAGTCTGGGGGAGACGACAGCAGAGGTTGGGGGCTGGGCAGCAGGGGGACTGGAAGGGGTGCAGCTGTGGCTGTGTATCCCAGTGGGGGGAACAGAAGGACTTGAGAGAGCCCGGGGTGTCTCTTGCTGACCCTGATCGAAGGGGGGCTACCCTCTCTGCTCCCAGGTGGTGGAGGCATCGGGGGGCCCGGAGTTCGCCAGCGAGATCCGCTCGCCCATGCTGACCCGGGAGGCCATCGCCCTGCTGCGGGGCTGCCTGGGAGCCCAGGAGGCCGAGCTGTGGGGCTCACTGGGCGACAACTGGACCCGGCCCCGGTATGTCACTTGCTCTTTTTTGAACCCTGTTGCGGTCCTGGCCTTCCCAACATCCTGTAGCGAGGAGTTCCACAGGTGAACGGTGCCTCGGGCGATGTGCTTCCTTGTGTTGGTTTTAAACCTGTTGCCTTTTCATGTCATTGGGTGACCCCTCGTTGTCTCTCTCTCTGCCCCAGGGTGGATTTCCCCCGGGACCACGCCGCCCCCTATAACCTGAGCTTCCAAAGCGGCTGGGCCCCGCCACGCCTGGGCCCCGATGGGCAGCCCTGGGAGGACCCCGTGGAGACTCAGCACTTACACGAGGCTCGCCGGGAACAGGTGAGTGGCGGGGGGCGAGGTGACCCCCCCATCTGAGGGATGAGAGGGGTGGGGAAAAGGATGGGGAGGGGAGGAGGCAGGTGGGGGAGGTGCCAATAAAGAGGGGAGTTGGGGGATGGGAGAAGGGGTGAGGGAGAGATGGGTGAGGCTGGGGGGTTTGGGGGTGGCTAGGAAATGGGGCGTATGAGAGATCGGGGGCAGAGAGCTGGGGGTGCAGTGGGACAGGGGAGGGCTGTGGGGCAGGTCCTAGCAGGGGGGGGGTCACTCACCCCCCACTCATGTTCCCCCTTCTTTCTGCAGCAATCGGCTCCTCCAATCGCAGCTAACGGGTACGTAGCTCCCCCTCCGTGTCCCCCCCACGCTGCCCCTTCCCCCATACTGCCCCCTGCCCCCCTCCCCCAAGCTGTCACTCCCCCCGGCATGGGGGGCAGGAGTGTGGGGGGTGCTGGAGCTCAGAGAGGGTCCGTGGGGAGTCCGTGGGGGGAATGGGAAGGGGCTTGGTGCAGGGAGGTTGGGGGGTTCCCACAGGGGGAGGGGGAGGTCCTGGGGTCTGGCGGGCTGCCCAGGGGCTATTTGAGATGAGAAACTAAAAAAGGCCTTTTCTTTGTTTTGTCTTTGTTTCTCCTTGGGGGGGGGGCAGGTGGGTTCGGTGGTGAGGGGGGCAGGCTGGGGGGGTGGGGGGAGGCTGGGGGAGGGAGGGGAATCGGTTTGTTGCTGCAGAGAGATGGGGGCTCGGGGCTGGTTGGGAGCAGAGGGGGTGGGGTGCAGGGAGGGGATTAGATATTGGGGCACAGGGGCTGCAGTGGAGTGGGGGGGGTCACAGCAGACCCAAGTTCTCAGTAAGGGGCTGGGGGGGCTGGGCTGGGAGGTGCCGGGGGCTGTACCTCAGCTGTCAGAGCAGGGGGGCACCTGATGGGGTAGAGAGGAAGGAGGGAACGAAAGAGGAAGACATCGGAGGAGAGCGCGAACCCGTCCCGCCAACACCCCCCCCAGCAGCCCAGCCAAGGTAGGGAGAGGGGAGATTCAGGGCGGGGGTGCAGACCTTTCTCCCCCCTTCCCTCCGACTACTGCATGGGCTTGGCTGCTGGGGGTCCCCTCCCTGTCCCCCCGCTTGCCTGGTGCAACCCCTTGGGCCCCGGTGTGGCGCTGATGCTCCAAACTTCGCTGCATGTGTACGGCTGGGGGGGGGGGGAGTTCTGCACCTGAGGAAATGGGGCAGTGGGGGACTAAGGGGCGACCCCTCCCAGAGCTGGGGGGAGAACCCAGGAGTCCTGCCTCCCAACCCTTCTCTGCTCTAACCACTAGACCTCACTCCCTTCCCAGAGCTGGGGGGAGAACCCAGGAGTCCTGCCTCTCAGCCCTTCTCTGCTCTAACCACTAGACCTCACTCCCTTCCCAGAGCTGGGGGGAGAACCCAGGAGTCCTGCCTCTCAGCCCTTCTCTGCTCTAACCACTAGACATCACTCCCTTCCCAGAGCTGGGGGGAGAACCCAGGAGTCCTGCCTCTCAGCCCTTCTCTGCTCTAACCACTAGACCTCACTCCCTTCCCAGAGCTGGGGGGAGAACCCAGGAGTCCTGACTCCCAACCCTTCTCTGCTCTAACCACTAGATCCCGCTCCCCCTAACCCAGTTTTGCTCCCTTCTTCCCCCCAGCCATCAACACACAACAGAAGGCCAGTTTGTGAGCTGCACCTATGACTTTGTAGCCAGGAACAACAATGAGATGTCTGTGCTGCAGGGGGAGACTCTGGAGGTGAGTCCCTCTCCAGGTTCTGACTGCTGGGGGCAGGGCACTGCTAAAGGGAAGCTCACAGCAGTAGGAGTTTGTCTGCAGACATTGGGGGGGGTGTGTGTGTGTGTGGTGTGTGTGTGCGTGCGCGGTGGGGGGGAGAAGCTCACAATGCTGTGGCACTGCTGAGAGGAAGTTCACAGCATTGGGTCCCTGTCTGGCCGTCTGGGGCACTGTTGGGAGGAAGCTCACAGGATTGGGGTCCCCATCTGGGGCACTGCTGGGAGGAAGCTTGCAGCATGGGGCACTGCTGGGAGGAAGCTCGCAGTATCGGGGTCCCCATCTGGGGCACTGCTGGGAGGAAGCTCACAGTATCAGGGTCCCCGTCTGGGGCACTGCTGGGAAGAAGCTCGCAGTATCGAGGTCCCCATCTGGGACGCTGCTGGGAGGAAGCTCGCAGCATGGGGCACTGCTGGGAGGAAGCTTGCAGTATCGGGGTCCCCGTCTGGGGCACTGCTGAGAGGAAGCTTGCAGTATCGGGGTCCCCATCTGGGGCACTGCTGGGAGGAAGCTTGCAGCGTGGGGCACTGCTGGGAGGAAGCTCGCAGTATTGGGGTCCCCGTCTGGGGCACGACTGGGAGGAAGCTCTCAGGATCGGGGTCCCCGTCTGGGGCACTGCTGGGAGGAAGCTTGCAGCATGGAGCACTGCTGGGAGGAAGCTCGCAGCGCCAGGGCACACCGCCTGTGGCTCAGCGTCTCTCCCTCCAGGTGCTGGACAACTCCAAGAAGTGGTGGAAGGTCCAGAACCGCTCCGGCCAGCAGGGCTACGTGCCCTACAACATCCTCAGCCCGCTCCCCGCCAGCCAGAGCCACGGCCTGGGCCACCTGCCCCACGGGACCGGCAGCCCCAGCTCCAGCCCTTGCCAGACCGGCCTCCCGGTGAGCCCAGCAACGCAGGGGCGGGTCTGTCCAGGGGGTGCCGGCTCCCACCTGGCCCCAGGGCAGGGCCTGGCAGGCTCAGGGGGGCAGGGAAGGGGTGTGGCACAGGGCCACGGGGCGCTAATTTTTCTTCTCCCTGCCTTCCATCCTGACTAGGACCCCCCAGCCCTGCCGGCTCCGAAGAAAAACACCCCCACCCCGAATGGGACCAGGTGGAACGGCTCCGAGGGGGTTGGCCAAGACCCCAGGGAGAGAGGTAAGGCGCCCCCTGTCTGTAAGGGGAGGGGGGCAGTGCCCCTAGGTGTGAGGGACTGAGATCCCCCCTAGACACCCCAAGTCCTATCCCTTGTGTGGGGGGGAGAGGGGAGAGCATCCCCATAGAAACTGCAAGCCCTGCCCCCTATGTGTGGGTAGGATGGGGGTGAGTCTCCAAGCCCTGCCCCCTATGTGTGGGTAGGATGGGGGTGAGTCCCCAAGCCCTGCCCTCTCCTTCTGCGGTCGGGGGGGCTGTATCCTAGAGAGGGCCCCCAGGCCCTGCCCCATATATGGGGTTCGGGGGGGGGGGTCCTCTCCCAGTGCATGCTGGGTAACGGCGGCTCTCCCGTCCCGCAGAGCGGCTGAACGAGGAGCTGATGCAGCGCCTGGTGGCCGGCCGGGGAGCCCCCGCCAAGCCCTTCCTGGTGCAGCGGGCACCGGACACGTCCGTGCCGCTCGACCACGACTCCAACCCCGCCCAGGTCCAGGCCTGGCTGGAGGCCAAAGGATTTGGGCCCTTGTGAGTGGGCACTGGGCATGCTCTGATTGGTTGCTTTGCTATGTCTGTGCTTCCCCATTGGCTGGCTTGGCACCTCCTGGCTTCTGATTGGTGGGGGCATCCTGCCTTTCTCTTCCAGTCTAGCTCTGCTCTCATTGGCCGGATCACCATCTCCTGGCTTCTGATTGGTTGGTTGGGGAGGGGGACCTGTGACATTCTTGACTGCCTCACATGGCCTTTCTCTCTGCGCTGATTGGTTGTTTTGGAGCCTTGTGGCTTCTGATTGGCTGGAAGAAGTCACAACATTCCCCCCCCCACACACACACTATTATTTGAATCAACTTTCCTCTTTGTTCTGATTGGCTGGCTCTTCCCTGCCTGAGGCGCCTACTTGGTCTCTTGCTGCTGCCTGATTGGTGGTGGCTCAGAACCGCCATTGGCCAGCTGGATCCCAGGCGAGCCGTGATTGGATGGGGCCTTCCTGTGGAATCCTTCATCATTGCATTTCATTGGGCAGCTGGGGAAGCGGCAAAAAAGATGCTAATGACTCATTGGACCAATCGGAAAAAAGGGACAGGAAGGCATTAATCCATCAGTTGACGGACGTTGTGCATTGCTGTTTGTAGCCATTCTTGCTTCAGCATCCACCGCATCGTGGCTGGGGAGGGGGCCACTGCCATGGGGAAGCTCACAGCACTGGGAGGGAGCAGCAGAGGAGGTCCCTGTGGGGCTCTGGGCCTGACTACCCCTTCTTCCTCCTCCCCTCAGGACGGTGAGCGCTCTGGGGGTGCTGAACGGGTCTCAGCTTTTCTCGCTTGGCAAGGCTGAATTCCAGGCCATCAGCCCCGAGGAAGGAACCAGAGTCTACAGCCAGGTCACGGTGCACAAAGCCATGCTGGAGGTACTATGATTTCCCCCCAACCTACCCGCCTCCCCCTTAAGGTGCCTGGGTTTTCTCCCTGGTGCTGGGAGGGCAGTAGGGTCTAGTGGTGAGAGAAGGAGAGGCGGGGACCAGGACTCCTGGGTTCTCTCCCAGCTCAGCTGTGGGTTTCTAGGCCCATGGCTGACACCGTCTTTGCCCTTCCAGGACGTGAAGAAAATCTCCGAACTGGAAGCCGTGATGGAAAAGCAGAAGAGGAAATTGGAGGGCACAACAGACGTGCCTCCCTCGTGAGAAAGCCAAGGACCCGGTGGCCCCCGGCTGGCAGAACTCCACTGCTCCAGGAAGGTGCCACGTGGGGGGCTGGCCTTCCGGATCCCCACCCCCCACTGTCTCCAATGGTATCTCCCCACACGCTAAGGACCTGCACACAGGCATCGATTTGTCACTGGCCTCTGGCTACCTCCCGCTCCATTTAGGTTGCCACGCCTCTTAAAGGCACAGTGCGCACGTGCTCACTTCGGTTTCCTACCTCTCGGCTTTTTGTTGTTGTTTTTTACTTCCACTATTTATTTAAGGAAGGAGGCAAAGTTTAAAATGTACCGGCCCTTTCCTCCCCTCAAATGGTACAACCTTCCTTCTCCTCAATTCCCCCTCCACTCCCCTCTCAGTGGTACAACTCCTATCCTCCAACTCCCCCCATTTCCACCAAAGTGGTATGCCCCCCCCACATGCGGCACAGTTCCCCACCCCACAGTATAGCCTTTTCCTCTCACATGGTATATCCCCCATGCTCTACAATCCTCCCCCCATTTCCACCAAAGTGGTATGACTCCCCAGCCTTGGAAACTCCCCACTGCCCCTGAATGGTACAACCTCATTCTCCACCATGCCCTCTCCTTGAAATGGTATGACCCCCACCCATGGACCAATCCACCCCCCACCTCCTGTTCGGATTGGTGCAGACCTGGGCCTAGACAGGGAATGGAAGAACCTCCTGGCATGTAGTCCCCCCTGTGGCCACCAGAGGGGGCTGCCCTGTGTCAGTCAGTCCGGCCCTAAGGGTGCTTAATAGTTTCCATTCCAACCCCTGGTTTTTGGGGGGCAGCTTATAACTGGGCCAAACCGTAACGCTCGGGGCTGAAATTTCCCAGGCTGCATCTCTGCAGCAGGCTGGGTTGGGGACGGAAGTTTGGGGCGAATCGGTTCAGCTGTTTTCGAGCGAGACAGACGGGGAAGAGGCAGACCTGTTGATTTGCAGAGTTGCTGGGTGCTGTGATGCGGTCGGCAGGCCCGGTTCCACACCGCTATGCACCCTTCGCGGCTGTTCCTTGCTGGCGGGGGGGGGGGGGGGGGGGGGAGTTAGGGTTAGGAGGGGAAATTGAGAAATACTGGGAACTGTGGACCATTTGGGGCCTTTCAGAAGTGCAATATTTATACGGGCTGGTAAATCAGGGTCGTGTTTATTTTGTGTGAATTAAAACATGCTGCAGATGTGAGACTCATGTGTGGTCTGAAATTGTGCTTACGTGGGAACAGCCCCATTCTATAAGAACATAACATAAGAACTTAAGAACGGCCATACTGAGTCAGACCAAAGGTTCATCTAGCCCAGTATCCTGTCTGCCGACAGTGGCCAGCACCAGGTGCCCCAGAGGGGGTGGACTGAAGACAATCATCAAGCAATTTGTCTCCTGCCATCCCTCTCCAGCCTCTGACAAACAGAGGCCAGGGACACCATTTCTATCCCCTAGTTAAAAGCCTTTTATGGACCTAACCTCCATGAAATTATCTAGCTTCTCTTTAAATTCTGTTCTAGTCCTAGCCTTCACAGCCTCCTGTGGCAAGGAGTTCCACAGGTTGACTATGTACTGTGTGTAGAAGAACTTTCTTTTATTAGTTTTAAACCTGCTACCCATTAATTTCATATGGTGTCCTCTAGTTCTTCTATTATGGGAACTAATTCCCTGCCCCATGGTGCCTGCCTGTCTCTGCCCTGGGGCCGGGTGGGAGCTGGCGCCCCCTAGAGGGAGACAGGCCCCGCATCCCATTCCCTGTCCCTTCCAGCCAATCTCGGAGCATTCCTCACACGGGACAGCAGGTGTCGCCTGTCCACATAGTCCGGTTGCTGATTCTCTGCCTTCTCAGCCACAGGACTGCTGGGTTCTCTCCCTGGCTCTGGGAAGGGAGTGGGGCCTAGTGGTTAGAGCCAGGCCTCCAAGGTTTGAGGCCGGATGTTTAGAGAGAAGATTCCTCTCATTCCTGATGGGATGCCCTGGCTGAGGCGGTGTGTGTGTGAAAGGCTGCAAGCACAGAGTAGCAGTGCAGTCTGGAAAAATCACAGCCTCTCTCTCTCTCTTCCTTTCCTTCTTTCCCTTGATGATTTTTCCTTTTGCCTCCCTGCCTGTGATTCCGTCACCTCCTTCCTGTTTTCTTTTCCTCCTTCTCTCGTTCAGCCTCACCCGCCCTCCTCCAGTAGCACTCTGTCAAAGTTAACTAGGTGCTGTGGGTTGGGAGAGAGGGGCACTGGCCAAGCTGGGGAGAGCCCAGGGCCTGGCAGGGGTGAGGGGCAGAGCTGGGCTGGCAGGGGCTGGGGGGAGGGGCTGTGGGGCACCAGCGGGGTTGGGGGGCAGGGCTGGCTGACAGGCACTGCGGGAGTGAGGGGTGTCAGGAGTAGGGAGAGAGCATGCGGATGGATCCAAGGCCGGCTGTGGCTGAGCTGGGGGCGGGGGGAGGGAATCCCAGGACACAATGGTCCCTTCCTAGTCCCTTCCCCTGCCCCCCTAACTCTCAGCACCCCTGCCTGGATCCCACTGCAGCTCCCTCCAGCTACTGCAGCTCCCTCCAGCCTGCCCCACTGTGCTGGCCTCAGGCCTGTGCCACTGGGGTGGGGGAGCCAGCGCCAGGGAGAGAGTGGAGACCAATGGTTAGAGCGGGGAGGGGGCTGGCTGCTCTGGCGCTAGGGAGCCATGGGCCCGAAGCTGCATCTCTTTGGTATTTCGGGAGGGGGACAAGTCACTGCAGGGGCCCTGCCAGGAGAAACAGCTGCTGCCCTTAGCTGGAGCCCCAGCCGGCTGCAGGCAGCTGGGAGCGAGGGGCCGGCCAAGGCCGCAGCTCTGGCTCTCAGCCAGGCCTGTGGTTGTAGCGGGACCCCTGGCCTGGCGCTGGGATGCGGCTGGCTCTGGGGTGGGGCCGGCTGCCTTCTCCGGACTCCGGGCGGGGGAGTCTGCGCCAGCCCCTCCTGCCTCTCCCCCCTCCAGAAACTGGCCGAGCTGGGCAGCTTCTAAACTCTCGCTTCTCTTGCGCAACTTGGTCTGTGCGCCCCCCCCGGCCACGTACCCCGGGAGGGGGGAGGGGGCAGCCTGAGCCGGAAATGAACTCCAGCTGTTCGCTTATCGCCAGGATGCGGCCGAGCCCCCAGGGGGCCAGATCGCAGGCTCCGTTCTCCTCCCTGGGCGGGGGTCCAGTGTATTGATGCCAGCTCTAACCACTAGACACCACTCCCCTCCCTGAGCCCGGGAGAGCCCCCAGGGGTCCTGGCTCCCAGCCTCCCTCCCTGCTCTAACCAGTAGATACCACTCCCCTCCCTGAGCCCGGGAGAGCCCCCAGGGGTCCTGGCTCCCAGCCTCCCTCCCTGCTCTAACCAGTAGATCCCACTCCCCTCCCTGAGCCCGGGAGAGCCCCCAGGGGTCCTGATTCCCAGCCCCCCTCCCTGTGCACTAACCCGGAAGGCTGATGCAGTGAGTGGGGGGAGGGGCGTGTGTGTGTATCAATCGCCCCTCCCCCAAGGCGTGAATGGGGCTGGGCGGGGCTACCTGGCACCTGAGCGTATCAATTGCCCCTCCCCCAAGGTGTGAATGGGGCTGGGCGGGGCTGCCTGGCCCCTGAGCGTTAAGGGGGGAGGGGCTGGGAGCTGGTGTGACTCTGATACACACGGTGACCCCCCCCCCCCACGTAGTCCGCCCCCCCTTCCCCCGCAGGAGCAGCGGCCCGGGCCAGGAGCTGGCAGCAGTAGTAGGCTGTTAGCTTCCATGCGCGGCCGCTACAGGAGCAGGGAGCCTGGCTGGGTGTTTGTCCCCACACCCAGCTGAGCAGCGGCCCTTCCGCTCCCCCCGCCTGGCTCTGGTCCTCCCTGCTGTCCGGGCTCTCAGGGGTTAATCCTTCCCGTAAGGATGCTGGAGGCAGGGAGCCGGGCGGACCCGGCGCTTCCTCCCCCTTGGGCCCCCGCTGCATTTCCTGCCTCTGGAGCCGGAGCCGCTCCAGAGTCCACCCCCCCCCCCAGCTCTAACCACTAGACACCGCTGCCGCCCAGCGCCAGGGAGAGAACCCAGGCGTCCGGCCGCCCAGCCCGGTCCACAACCCCTAAGCCCCATTCGCGTCCCAGAGCCAGGGCCACATGCCACGGGGGATAGCCCGGTCCACTCGTGTAGCTGATGGCTGGCTGGGGAGGAGGCTGCGTCCCTCGGGGGAGGGATGGGCGGGGGGTGAAGGGATAAGGGGAGTGGGAGGAGAGATCAATCTATCTAGGCCCTTTCATCCATCCATCCATCAACCTCTCTCCCTCCCTCCCTCTATCCCCACCACCCCTCTATCTATCCCCACCTACCCCCTCTATCTATCTATCTATCTATCTATCTATCTATCTATCCCCACCCCTCTATTTCTCTATCTCTTCCCCCCCCCCCATCTCACACGGGGTCTGGAAGTTGTTACTAGCTGGGAAGCCCCGCGCCCCCCCCCCCCCGTTCAGGAAATGCCAGCGCGGGGCGGGGGGGGGGGGGGTTCGCTCCCTCCCCGTTCCCTTCTGCCCACAACTTTTTGACGGGCGGCGCCAGATCCCCCCCCCTTTCCCCGAGCGGCTCACTAACACAAAAAGCCGAAGCGCAGTCTGGCAGCCCTTAGGACTAAGAAGCGCCGTAGACGGGGTCATGGGCCGCGCCCCCTACATGTGTTGTGAGTCTGGAAGGGGCCACCAGACGATTCGTAGTTTAAGTTTTTCTCCGCCCCCCCCCCCCCGAAACTTTAAAGTAGGCGAGGCTCGGTCTCTTTAAGAAAGTTGGGGCAGGGGGCGTGGCCGGGGCGAGGCCACGCCCCCTTTAACCCTTCACGAGGGAGAGGGTTTTTTTTTTTTTCCCAGCCGGTCGCTGAGTTCCTCGCCCTTTGCGCGGCGGGACCCCGGCGGGGCGGACCCGGGCCACTGTCCCCCGCGGAGGATGCACGCAGCTGCTAGAGGTGGGGAGCGGGGTACGGGCTGCTGAGGGTGGGGGACTGAGGCTTGGAGAGAGCAGGGGGGCTGGGGCGGAGGCAGCTGGAAGATCTGGGGGGCGAGCGCAGGAGGCGGCAGCTGGGGGCGGGGATCTAGGCGGGGAGAGCCCCAGGGAGGGATCTGAGAATGGGGGCAGCTTAGGGGATTTGGGGGCGCTGTTGAGACTCTGAGGATAGGGAGCAGCTGGGGCGCAGGAGTGGGGCTGGGGGGGCAGCTGGAGGAAAGGGGGTTTTCCTGCCCCGCCCCAGCTGAAGAAGTGAAGTGAAAACTTGGGCAGAGAAAGGAAACTTGGGGAAGGGGGGGGGGGAGAAGAGAGTGAAGAAAGATGCGGGGGAGGGCGCATGGGGGGGGAGGCACACACACACACACATGGGGGGGAGGCAGGCTCTGTGTGCTGTCTCCACCCAGCCAGCCCCTGCCTTACCCTAGGCAAGCCCCTACTGGTTCCCACCCCTGCCCTGGGTCACAGGGCCAGGACATGTTCTAAGCATGTTACAGCCCTGCCCATCTCTCCACCTGGGTGCCAGGCGGGTGCCAGCTGTTACGACACGGGGCGGGGCGTCGTGTTATTTGATAACATGAGGTCTCCAGCGCTGTTGCTGGCTGGTCACGCGGCCGTCCCCTGGCTGGGCTCCTTTCCCTTCCATTCCTTCCTTCGCCAGCTCTGGCTTCGGCTCGCTCCATGGCTTTGCCCTCTGGCCGCCCAGTCCCTCTGGCCATGCTGCCATCCAGCACGTGTGGCTGGTGCCCACGGAGCCCGTGGCCAGCTCGTGATTAACGCCTCGGCTGGTGAGTGGCCTAGCAAACCAGCCCCGTCCAGGCCCGCTGGAAAATTCGGAGCCTGTGGCACGGCTGGTTCCCAAGTTTTCGGGCAGCGGTGTTCAGGGCCGGGCAGCGTTCCTTCACGCTGGGATCTGTTTGCTAAGGGATTGGTTTGCTCTGTGATTTACTGGCCAATTTCCTGTTGACGTGCTCGCTGGCCCTGGAAAAGGCTTGCCAAGAAAGCGCTGATGTATGTGCCAGCGCGCTTCATAACTGACTTGCTCGCAGCCTGGTTGGCGGTTTGATTCCTTGGCGTGTTTCCTTTCGCCCGGTTTGGATCCGGTTTGAGGATTGTTCGGCGGGGGCTGGTTGTGCCCCGGAACCGCTCGGAGACCCAAACTCAGCCTGGCTCCCAGCAGGGGCTGCAAACAGACCAAAAAGGGGGTGTGCTTGGTACCCCGGGCACCCCTACCCATCCCACCAGGCCCCAGCAGAAACCGCACCCTGCGTTGTCCCAGGTCTGGTGCAAAACAAAGCCCCTGCCTCCCCCTTGCCCCATAGATCTATTCTGACCCGAGTTTGGCTTTGACCCCTCAAATCAGCAAAACCTCGAGCTGCGGGATTCAAAGTCTGCATGCATTCCGGGTGAGATTCAGCCGAGCATTTAAACGGGGTCCCAAGTGCTGACCGGGGCAGGGCAGAGGGGAAAGGAGCTCGGATTCCTGGGTCCTGTACTGGCAGAGAGGAGATGTGGGGCAGGCAGGGGGAAGGGAACCCCGATGTGCTTACAGTTCAGCTAGACGGCACTTTGCATGCTTTGAGCAGCCTTAACTCTGCCCCTCAGCCGGTTATCGACTTGGTCCCCGAGGGATTTTGACCTTGGCTCCTTGACGCTGTGGCAGCGGGTTGGCTCGTGTCTGAGCATGTTTCTTTGCCGTCCCTTTGCACCCCCAATAACTTGGCCTAGGCCGGCCCCATGGCAGACTTGACTCTGCCCATCCCTTGTTCCGTCCCTGGGCTTTTGTCTCTTCCTGCTTTTCCTGGTTCCTGACAAGTGTGGCCAAACACGTCTCTCTGTCTGTCTGTCTGTGTGTCTATCCCCACCCACAACATCTACCTATCTCTCTGTCTGTCTGTCTGTGTGTCTGTCCCCACCCACAACATCTACCTATCTCTCTGCCTGTCTGTGTGTCTATCCCCACCCACAACATCTACCTATCTCTCTGTCTGTCTGTGTGTCTATCCTCACCCACAACATCTACCTATCTCTCTGTCTGTGTGTGTGTCTATCCTCACCCACAACATCTACCTATCTCTCTGCCTGTCTGTCTATCTCCATATTTTAAAATCAGTCCCATAACTTAGTCTTTTTCACATCAGTAAGGAATAACTACTTTTAAAATACCAACATTTATTCCCTCCCCACACCCCCTATCCAATTCTCCCCCCCACACACCTCATCCGTCCATCCATCCATCCCCATATCCATCCATCCATCCATCCATCCATCCATCCATCCATCCATCCATCCACACTCCCTATCCATCCATCCCCACACACATCCCCATCCATCCATCCTCACACCCCCCATCCATCCATCTATCCATCCATCTATCCCCACACACCCTATCCATCTGTCTGTCCATCCATCCAACCACCCACACACCCCCACCCATCCATGCACACTCAGTATCTCTCCGTCCCCACCCTCCCTCCGTGTCACTAGCTATCTCCAGACACCCTGTCTCCCTGCCATCCCCACATTCTCAAGCAGACCCCCCAGCCTGCGCTCCCCTCCCGGCCCCTTCCTTTGGAAATAGACGCCCACGCCCCGGTGGCTCCCCGGCCCTGCTGGCAGACAGACCGTTGGCGCGCGTAAGTCCGGCGCGGCAGAGAACTTGCATCCCCCCCCCCCCCCGACTCATGTTTGCTCTGACTTTGGGATCTTGGCGTTCCGGAGGCCGGCTCCGTCCTGCAGGCCGGGCGTTGGGCTTGCGGCCGCTGAGACGGCTCCTTTTCTCGAGCCAGGTAGCTGAAGCGCCGACCAGCGGGGCGAAGGCAGCGTGGAGCAGATGCCAGGCTGAGAGCGGCCAGCCCCCCTGGAGATGGCTGGCTAGGGGAGCGGACCCCGGGCGAGGGGCGGTGGAATCATCCCCGGAACAGCGAGCCGTGTCTGGAGGACAAAACAGGAAGCCGGAGGCTCTGCCTGCTCCGGACGTTACTCGTTGATCTCTGGACCCGGGCTTCGTACAGGGTGAGTGAAGGAATTTTTCCCCGGAATCTTGATGGCGACAGGGGAGCAGGCTCCATGATGGGACAGAGCGGGTGCCTGGTGATGGCTGAGCCGGTGGGTCACGGGGAAGGAAGGGCCATGGGTCAGGCGGGGAGGGTGGGGTTGGGGGGGCGAACTGGGTTCCAGGGAGATGAAGGAAGCTGGTGGTTAAACCTGAGGGAAACCATGGAGCCAGGGCCCCTGGGTTCTTTCCCTGGCTCTAGGAGGGGAGAGGGCTCTAGTGGTTAGAGCAGGGGGAGGGAGGCTGGGGGCCAGGATGTGAGGGTTCTGTGCCTGGTTCTGGTGAGGGAGTGGGGGCTAGTGGTTAGAGCGGGGGGGGGAGGGGGGGCCAGGGCTGGGGGCCAGGGGGGGGGAGGCTGGGGGCCAGGATGCGAGGGTTCTGTGCCTGGCTCTGGTGGGGGGGGGAGTGGGGGCTAGTGGTTAGAGCTGGGGGGGAGGGAGGCTGGGGGCCAGGATGCGAGGGTTCTGTGCCTGGCTCTGGTGAGGGAGTGGGGGCTAGTGGTTAGAGCAGGGGGGAGGGAGGCTGGGGGCCAGGATGCGAGGGTTCTGTGCCTGGCTCTGGTGGGGGAGTGGGAGCTAGTGGTTAGAGCGGGGGGGCTGGGGGCCTGGGTTCTCTCCCCAACTCTGGGAGGGGCGTGGGGTCTCTTGCAGAACTCCTGCGTGGGAGGGGCTGGGGGCTGGGTGCGATTATCGGCGACCCAGGGGAACGGGTCGTTCTTTGGCTCGGAGGGCCAGGATGGGAGTGGGAGCGTCCAGCAAACAGCCCCAGAGACCCTCTTGGCCCCGCCCCTCCCTCCCGTCCAGCCCCACGGCCACCAGGAGTGAGGGGCCCGCGCAAAACGAGGAGGGGGCCTTAGCACCCCTGGGTCCCGGACAGGCACTGGGAGAGAACCCGGGAGTCCTGGCTCCCTTCGGACCCCCACCCCCCACCCTCCAGGCCCTCGCCCCACAGCACTAGCCCCCCCCCCCCCCCCCCGGAGACGCAGGGGCGGATGGTGGGAGATCCAGGGCTCCTGGGTCCCATCCCCAGCTCTGGGAGGGGAGTGGGGTCTAGTGGTTGAAGTGGGGGGCTGGGTTCTCCTGCTCCTCTAACAGGTCCTTTGGGGCGTCCTTTGGAAAATCCCTTTGGTGCCCATGTGGTCCCCGGCCTCCCTGCCCCTCCTCCGCTCTCCCGCGTCCCGAGGCTGGCCAGGCGCGGCGACCCCGGCGCGGCCCTGAATTCGGGTCGCTCGGAACCCGCCCCGTGCCCTGGGCAAAGGATCCCGGCTGCAGATCTTTGTCGGTGCCGGGTTCGAGTCCTGAGAACCTGGCGTCTCTCGCTTTCCCGCGGGCTCCCTAGCCCTTCAGTCGCCCTCGCGCCGCTCCTCTGCCCCGTCTCCGGCCCCCTGACGTCTTCCAGGTCCCCCCGGCCAGGCCCTGGGGGCACGTCCCAGGAGCCAGGTGGCCCCTTTTGGCGAGCTGGTCTGGTCGGCTGTGGAGCTCTTCATACCCCCACCCCCGGCCCCTCTATCCACCCCGCTCCCTCCTCGCCATGCGAGGACCCTGTCCCCCTCCCCGGCCCGTAACCTTGGGCTTGTCCGGTGCCGGGGCCCCTTGGGGCTTCGGCCATTCTGCCCCTGTCCAGGTGCTGGGCCCGTGGCCGAAGGGCTGAGCCGCTCCAGTGGGGGAAACTGAGGCTGGAAACATTCTGATGGGCAAAGAGGGGCCAATTTTTAAGAGGGAGGAGAATTACCTGCAACTTCCCGGGGGTTCTGCTCTAGCAAACGGGCCCTGGCTCAGGGCCGTTCTAGGGCTTGGGGGATGGAGGAGATCAGAGAGGGGGTCCCAGAGAGAACCCAGGAGTCCTGCCTCCCTGATTTTCCCCTCCCAGAGTTGGGGACAGAACCCCAAAGTCCTGGCTCTCCATGTCTGCTGCTGTAACAACTAGCCCCCCCCTTCCCCTCCCAGAGCCAGGAGAGAACCCACGAGTCCTGGCTCCCAGCCCCACTGCTCTAACCACTACACCTCACTCTCCTCCCAATGCCAAGAGAGAACCCAGGAGTCCTGGCTCCCAGCCCCACTGCTCTAACCACTACACCTCACTCTCCTCCCAATGCCAAGAGAGAACCCAGGAATCCTGGCTCCCAGCTCTAACCACTACACCTCACTCTCCTCCCAATGCCAAGAGAGAACCCAGGAGTCCTGGCTCCCAGCTCTAACCACTAGACCCCCTGACTTTGGCATTAGGGAACATCTCTAGGCCAAGTGTTTTCCTGTCCATCCACACACACTCTGCCTCTCACACCCCAATTCCTGCCTCTTCCTTTGCCCGGCCCATGGCACACACCGGCCAGCCCCGTTCTGGGCAGCCCCGCCACCTCCTCTCTGTGTCCTGCCTGCCGCCGGGTCTCCCCCGTGGCTGCCTCCTGATCCTGTCCCGACCCCCTGCTGGGGTCTGCCTCTGGGTAACGGCCCAGGAGCTGCCTCTGCCCTGCACTGGCCAGTGGGGCCTTGCTCTTGGCGGGCGCCGTCTGTCCATCTGTCCGTCTGTTGCCCCTGTCCTGCGCTTGGCTCCTTGGGTCTGGGTTTGTAAAGGGCGGGGGGGAGGAGCTACCATAATACACCTAATAGCAATGAAATGTACAGCGCCTGGCACCTAGGTCGGGGCTACAATAATATATGTCCAGGATGGGGGAGTCTACCGTAATACACCTAATAGCAATGAAATGTACAGTGCCTGGCACCTGGGGGCTACCGTAATACACCTAATAGCAATGAAATGTACAGTGCCTGGCACTTGGGGGTTACCGTAATACATCTAATAGCAATGAAATGTACAGTGCCTGGCACTTGGGTGGGCTACCGTAAGTAATTAAATGTGTGCTCCCCAAGGGCTGCTGTAGTACATCCAATAGCAATTGAATGTACAGCGCCTGGGTGGGGCTACATAATACATCTTATAGAAATGAAATGTTGGGTGCTCAGACAGGGGAGGGGTTTACCGTAATACACTTAATAGTAATGAAATGTCTGGTGCCACCTTAATATACTCAATGGCTACTGTAATACACCTAATAGCAATGAAATGTACAGCACCTGGTGCTCTGGGGGTGGGGCTTAGGTGCTACCGTAATACACCTAATGAGTAACTTGCAACATGTTGCACAATGGGGTGGTGGTCCAGTGCTGGGGTGCCTGGGAGCTACCGTAATACACCTAACAATGTGCAGCACCTAGCTCAAGGGGGAAATCAAGATGCTACCGTAATGCACCTAGTGACGTTCAGTACCCAGCACAGTTGGGGCCTGGGCCCGGCCGGGGGCTGCTGGTCACAGTTGTGGGGGGAAGAGTGGGGGACCCTAGGATGGGGGGAGGGAAGAGCCCCGGCAGGGGGCACTGCAGGAAATTCCTGGGCTAGCGGTGGGAGTAGCCCCTGGCGGTGCGGGAGTGGCGTAAAGCAGAGCTTCATGAGGCCTGCTAGTACCAAGAGTGGGTTAGAACTGGGGGGCGGGGGGGGCAGTTGGGAGCTCAGGCTCCTCGGTTCTCTCCCAGCCTCTTGGATGGGAGCGGGGTCTAGTGGTTAGAGGGTGGGAGCAGGGAAAGTCAGGACTCCTGGGTTCCGTCCCTGGATCTTGGATGGGAGCGGGGTCTAGTGGTTAAAGCGAGGGGGGGCAGGAGGAGCCAGCACTCCTGGGTTCTGTCCCAGGCCTCCCAGACCTGCTGACTCTGCTCCCAGGACCAGGCTCTGCTTCTTGTTCCCACTTGCCGGGGCTGGCGCGGGACTCAAAGCGCCCCTGCCCCTGCCCGTGCAACCGGCCTTCCCCTCACGCCTGAAGCAGCCCTGCCCAGTCGATCAGCTCCCTGCCTGCCGCCAGGAGCGGGACGCATTGGAGTGACTCACAGCCGGGGAGAGAACCCAGGCGTCCTGGCTCCCTGCCCCTCCCCCCTGCTCTAACTGCTCCTCCCGCTCCCCTCCCTGGGGTGGAACCCAGGCGTTCTGACTCCCGGCCCTTCCCCCCCCCCCACACCCTGCTCTAACCACTAGTCCCTGCTCCCCTCTCTGGGGTGGAACCCATGCATCCCTGCTCCCCGCCTTTCCCCGCCCCCCCCCCCACCCTGCTCTAACCACTAGTCTCCATCCCCCTCCCTGGGGGACGCACCCCAGGCATCCTGGCTCCCAGCCCCCTGGTTAATTCTGGCCACAGGCTCAGCCCAGATCCGGGTCCCCTGGCAGCCAAGCGGAGCAGGAATCTGGTCAGACAGGTTCCCTGCCCCACTCCTTTCCCAAGGGGAGCGGCACAGGGGTGGGGTGGGGGGCGGTGGCTCATGGGAACCATGTGGGGGTGGGGGGGGTTGGCCCTGCTCCCTGCCCCCCATTTCCCCAGCTAGAAAGGGCCGTGCTTTCCTTGCTGCTGACTCCTTCCCCCTTTTCCTCCCCTCTCTCCTCCCCCTCAGGCTTCCCCCCCATTGCACCCAATCCCCCCCCCTCCCAGGCAGATCCATAGGGCACCCACGAGGATTCAGACAAAATACCCCCACCTGGCGCCGTGGGATTATTTCAGAGGGGAGGCTGGGGGGGCTGCTCCAGTGTCCAGCGGTGGTTGTGAGATGGGAGGGGGGGTGTCTTGGGGTGTCAGCCCCCCCCACCTTGTTCCTCCTCTGCCTTGCCTCCATTTGGTCTGCTCCATCCCTGTCCCGCCCCCCCCAGCAACCCCAGTTGTCCCCCAAACCCTGCCCCATTTCCCCCCCCAACCCAGTCTGGCCTCAACCCCGAGCCTTCCCCTTCCCGCTCTGATCTGGCACAGCGCCCCAGCTCCAGCTGGCTGGGGAGGACTGGGGGAGACCAGCCAGAGGACGCTGACTTCACTTCCCCAGGACAGGAAATGCTCCCCCCCAGCCCAGCTGCCCAGCCCTCCCCCCACCTCGGAGAGCCCATCCCGCTCGGTCCCCACTGGCCTGGAGCCACCACGTCCTCGCTCCTGCGCTAACCACTAGACCCCACTCCCTCCCAGAGCCAGGGACAGAACCCAGGAGTCCTGGCCCCGGGCCTCTCCCTCTCTAACCACTAGGCCCCGCTCCCATGGCGCAGGGTGGGGGCTATTTTGTCCGGATTAAACACCCTGAGTGGGCGACCCCCTATTATTGTCATGTATGAGGGGGCAGGAGACCAACCCTTTCTCCATGCCCCATTCCCTGCCCCCCTGAGCCCACCAGTCCCTGCCCTGGGGCTGGGAGGGAACAGGCGCCCTCTAGAGGGGACAGGCCCCTGCCCCATTCCCTGCCCCCATGAGCCCCCCCCCAGTGCCTGCCCTGGAGCTGGGGGGGGGGAGCTGGCACCCCCTAGAGGGAACAGGCCTCTGCCCCATTCCCTGCCTCCCCAGTGCCTGCCCTGGGGCTGGGGGGGGAGCTGGTGCCCTCTAGAGGGGATAGGCCCCTGCCCCATTCCCTGCCCCCCTGAACCCCTCAGTCCCTGTCCTGGGGCTCGGGGGGGGGGAGCTGGCGCCCTCTAGAGGGGATACGCCCCTGCCCCATTCCTTGCCCCCCTGAACCCCTCAGTCCCTGTCCTGGGGCTCGGGGGGGGGGGGAGCTGGCGCCCTCTAGAGGGGATAGGCCCCTGCCCCATTCCCTGCCCCCCTGAACCCCTCAGTCCCTGTCCTGGGGCTCGGGGGGGGGGGGAGCTGGCGCCCTCTAGAGAGGATAGGCCCCTGCCCCATTCCTTGCCCCCCTGAACCCCCCAGTCCCTGCCCTGGGGCTGGGGGGAGCTGGCCCCCTTAGAGGGCAGAGCCGCCTCTCGCTGACCCCCACGTGTCCGTCTGTGTCCCCAGATGCCGATTCTGAAGCAGTCCCCCGTCTCGCAGTCGAAGAAGAGGCCCCGCATCGACCGGGACATGATCAGCGCCCCGCTGGGGGATTTCCGGCACACCATGCACGTCGGCCGGGGCGGGGACGCCTTCGGGGACACCTCCTTTCTCAGCAACCACGGGGGCCCCCAGGCCAACGGGCTTCCCCCCGCCACCGAGGCCCCGGCGCCCTCCCGGTCCCCCAGCCGCCTCTCGGGCTCCTCGGGCAGCCCGGCTGACTTGGGGGGCAGCCCCGCAGCGCTGGATTTGCCCTCGGTTGGCTGGGAGCAGGAGCTGCCCCACGCCGAGTCCCTGTTCTCCTTCGAGCTGGATCTGGGGCCGTCCATCCTGGACGAGGTGTTGGGGGTCATGGACAAAGGCGGGGCGCCTGGGACGCCGCCCCAGAGCAAGGACGCCGGGGGGGAGAGGCCGGTGGGGGGGCAGGGGCTGGGCCATGGGGGAGCTCCCCTGGCAGGGGAGGAGGAAGAGGAGGAGGAGGAGGAATGCATGGAGCAGGCATACACATTTGACGAGGAGCTAGATGATGAAATTGGGCTATAGGAGAGGGGGCTCGGCTTCCCCCCCACCCCTTCATCCACACCCCCCTGTTTTGGCCGCCCCCTTCTCCCTGATGCGTTCTCTCGCCTCCTTTCCCTTTTCCAGTCTCCCTCTCCCTCCGTGCGTGCCCTTCCCTCGTCTCCTTCCTTCTCTTCCACCGGTTTTCCTTTTATTCCTCCCTCCACTCTCCTCGCCAGCCCCCTCCCCAAGGCAGCACCGTTTCTTTGAGGACGATGATGGGATCTTGAAGCTGACAGGTTTGCTCCTAATTTTCACCTCATCTGTATGGATTTCTGGCACCCCGCCTCCCCCCATTTGTTGACTGCTCAACCCTAATGTCTAATAATCAGTGGCCCCTCAGCCCAATCAATCAATTGCCCAGTCAAGACATGTCTTCCCCAATCCACCCCTCAATCCATTTGTCAATCAACCCTTCAGTCGCTCAACAATCGATGGACCCGATCAACAGTCAATCAGTTGGCCCATGGACCCATCCACAACCCATCCACCCATGGACCCGTTAACTAAGTTATCGACCAACCCATTGACCAATGGAAGGGTCAACCACCAACTAAGAGACTGGGACTAGTCAAGGATCAACCTATTGAACGACCAGTCAGCCTGCTGATGAAATAGTCAACGATCACCCAACCCATTGATCGATGGAATGGTCAACGATCACCCAACCCATTGATCGATGGAATGGTCAACGATCACCCAACCCATTGATCGATGGAATGGTCAACGATCACCCAACCCATTGATCGATGGAATGGTCAACGATCACCCAACCCATTGATCGACGGAATGGTCAACGATCAACCAACCCACTGTTTGATGGAACAATCAATGATCAACCAACTCATTGATCAATGGAATGGTCAACAAGCAACCAGTCGAGAATGGAATAGTCGACAATCGAGCCACCATTCAACCAACCAATGGAAGACTCAACCAACCAATTGATCTATCATCCCATCGCTCGACTCAACGACTGACCAAATAACCCACCAGTCAGACAGCTTCCCCGCTGCTCTCCCTGCGTTTCCCTCGGTGGGAGATGGGTTTCCTGAACTGAAAGGAGGGACAGATGGATGTTGGTTTTGTGTGTCGCAGGCTGGACTTTGAACTCGCAAGACATGGACTTGGGCAGAAGCAGTGCCACCGGGGGGGGGAGAGGCTGGCTCAGCCATGAGAGAAGTGGGCTGTTCATTAGGGCAGCGCTGTGAAAAAGACCGGGGTTCCCTCCTCCCCCTATTTCGCGGCTGTGGCTCCCCCTCACATGGAAGGAGAGTTGCGTGACCATAAATGGGGTATTTTTTGGGAGGAAGGCACGGGCTCGTCTAACCTGCCAGAGGGGAGGGGGGCTGGGAGCCAGGGGACATGAGTGATTTCTAGTGGATTAGAACAAGGTTGGGGGGCTAAGAAGCAGATTATCTGTATTCACCCTGAACAGGGCAGCAGAGGGATTCATTCCCCCTTCCTTTGGGGCAGGGGCATTAAGCTGACTTTCCCTGCTCCAAAGCCAGTGGGGGGGGGGGGGGTTCTTAGGTGGGACAGCATCTAGAAGGGGTCCCTAGTCTAGGCCCATGAACCACCGGGTCATCCTGAGCCAAAGCAGTGTGGTTCTGTCGCCCCCTAGTGGACTGAGAAGGTAGAAAGGCAGCTGCTGCTCTTCCAGTGGAAGGTTCGAGTCCCTGCTGGGCAGGGGGCCTGGACGTGGGAGCCGTCCCGGAGAGAGAGATGGTTAAAAGGGGGGGAGGGAGATTGGTGGAAAGCAGGAGCCAGAGAAGGGAGGAAGAGAGGAGGAAAAGGACAAGAAAGAAACAGTAAAAGGTGGGTGGAGGAAGAGGGAGGTGGGAAAGTGAAAGGATGGGAAGGGATGACTGGAGTAATATTTAACAGGACTCCTGGGCTCAGGAAGGGGAGTGGGGTTGGGGGTCTGGGAGCCTGGACTCGTGGGTTCTAGCCCTGGCTCTGCCATCTGACCGCAGGCAAGTCCGTGTGCCGCCGTGTGCCTCAGTTTCCCCCCTGGAGTGACACTAATGCTGCTGGCTCCAGGAGGCAGGGGTGGGAGGGCTCGGTGTTTCTCTGCTGGGGTGCTATGGATGCTCCTAGCTCCCAGTCACTGATGGCAGCCCCTTGGGGGGGCTAGACTCTGATTTTGGTGAAGCTCTGACCTGGGGCAGATTCCCAGCCCCACCCCTTGGTGTTGTACTGTGAGCCCAGTGCCTGGGGTGCTGGTCTTACACCCCCCCCCCCCATTAAATAGCGGGATGGATCTCTGCGTATATTTTTTTATATTTCTGTATATTTCCCCCCTCCCGTGTATAAACCCCCCCTCCCAGGCCTGCGCGGATTTCATTCCACGGCAGAGCGGTGCAGGGAGCGACAAGTGTGTGTATTTCTCACCATTAAAGAGCTGCCTTTGGTTCAGGCTGTGTGGGTGTTTGAGGGCCTTCGCCCCGAGAGCCTTTCTCCCTCGCCAGGCTAAGCTGCTGCCTGCAGTGGGGAGAGGACACAGGGAGAGCGGGTGGGTCAGACTTGGCTGTGAGTGTGTGTGTGGGGGGGGGGGAACCAGGGGGTGCTGTAAGGGGCACAGGTAGGAGCCAGGACTCCTGGGTTCTCTCCCTGGCTCTGGAAAGGGAGTGAGGTCTAGTGGTTAGGGTAGGGGGGATCTGGGAGCCAGGACTCCTGGGTTCTCTCCCTGGCTCTGGAAAGGGAGTGAGGTCTAGTGGTTAGTGTAGGGGGGGATCTGGGAGCCAGGACTCCTGGGTTGTCTCCGGGGCTCTGGAAGGGGAGCGGAGTCTAGTGGTTAAAGGGGGGGGGGGGGTTGGCTGCCAGGACTCCATCTCCCTCCATTGGGCTAGTCCCTTGGTGGCCCTGGTCCCAGGCCAGCGCTGGCAGGGTCTTGGCACCAGGCAATTTCCCGTATACAGGGTGTGTGTGTAATATTGGCCAGGCAGTGAAACTGATGGGGGGGCAGAGGCCTGTCCCCTCCGGGGGCCGTCAGCTCCCACCCAGCCCCAGGGCAGGGCCTGGCTGGCTCATGATTGGGGGGGGGGGGGGAACGTGGGGCCTGTCCCCTTGCAGTGGGGGTGGGGCTTGTGCGTTCTATCCCTGCTCCGGGAGGGAAGTGGTGCCTAGTGGTGAGAGCAGGGAGCGGCTGGGAGCCCGGGCGCCTCCATTCTCTCCTGCAGGGGGGTGTCAAGCCAAAGACCGGCGGTGCCTGCGGAGAGGTCGGTTCCCCGCCCCCCCTTTCCCGCCCGGCCCGGCCCATGCAGGCGCGTTGCGGGCACATGACGGGCCGCAAGGGTGGGGCTGCAACCGAGACCGGCCTGGGAGCCAGGCAGGGGCGGGGCGGGGCGTGGGGCTTAGTGGTTAGAGAGGGGCGGGGCGCCTGGGTTCGCCGCCGGCTCCGGGCGGGGCGTAGGGCCGAGTGGTTAGAGCGGGCGGGGCGGGGCGCCTGGGTTCGCCGCTGGCTCCGGGCGGGGCTAATCAGCGCGTTACTCATTCACTGCGGAGGCTCTTTGCCCCCTGCTGGCGGCCCGGGGTTCAGCGCCATAAGCCCCGCCCCTTCCCAGCGGCCTTTGCTACGCTCTTTACAGCCGGGCGGGGCCGGGCGCAGCAGCTGGTCCGGGCGCAGGGAGCGGCGTGGCCGGGGCAGGTAATTCCCGAGCAGTGCGCCAGGATCGGGCGCTGCAGCCCCCCCCCCCCCCCCCCCAACCAGCCCCTACCCTGGGGCCGGTGGAAGCTGGTGCCCCCTAGAGAGACCAGGTCCCTGCCCCCTGAGCCAGCCTGTCCCTGCCCTGGGTCTGGGTGGGAGCTGGGGCCCCCTAGAGAGGCCAGGTCCCTGCCCCCTGAGCCAGCCTGTCCCTGCCCCGCGTCTGGGTGGGAGCTGGGGCCCCCTAGAGAGGCCAGGTCCCTGCCCTGGGTCTGGGTGGGAGCTGGGGCCCCCTAGAGAGGCCAGGTCCCTGCCCTGGGTCTGGGTGGAAGCTGGTGCCCCCTAGAGAGGCCAGGTCCCTGAGCCAGCCTGTCCCTGCCCTGGGTCTGGGTGGGACCTGGTGCCCCTGGGAGGGGGAAGACCCCTGCCCCACTGCAGGGGGGACAGGCCCTCTGCTAAGTCTCTCTTTGCCTTGCAGGCCCAACTCTGCTGCAGCCATGGAGGGCCAGGGCCCATCCGCGGGGGGGGACGTTGCTTCCTCTCTAGCTGACCCCCCCGGGGCAGCCCCAGAACCGGGTCCCGACAGGCTGGGGGTGATGGAGCCGGCCCCCGGGATCAACGCCCCCTGCCGCTTCTTCCTGGCGGGTGGTTGCCGCTTCGGGGCCCGCTGCCGGAACCCCCACCCCGGCGCCCCTCCCGCCACTCCGCAGCCCCCCCCAGAGCTCCCCTCCCCCAGCAAGAAGCCCCCCATGAAGACAGCGGGGGACGTCATCTCCCGCATCCTCTGGGATCCTCGGCTGCCGCCGGGCGCGTTCACCGTGGGCCACCTGGACCGGTTCTCCGGCGTGCGGGAGGACCCCTTCACGGCCTTCTCCTGGGAGGACCTGGCCTCGGTGGGGCCAGAGGTGCTCGCGATCCCCCAGCACCGGATCCAGTACTTCAAATACGGCAGCCGCGTGGTGTGGGACAAAGCCAGACGGCTGGACGACGTCTTCGGCTCCACGGGGGGCGGGCGGACCATCCTGGAGGTGTTGGAGGAAGAGGCCGGGCACCAACAGGCAGCGGGCACGGCAGGCGGCGGATTAGCTGGAGGATGCCAGTCGGCCCTGGCAGCTGGGGCCGAGGGGCCGCCCGGCGGAGCTGGGGTATCCCAGGGGGCTCTGGAGAGTGAAGAGGAAGAAGAGGAGCCGGAGTCAGGAGCCGGGAGCCATCCCCCGGCAGCTCCCCCGCCCTCCCGTCCCACTCACTTCGTGGCCGTGCGCATCACCAGCCCGGAGCTCCGGCAAGCAGTGGCGCAGTTCCAGGAGGCCCTGACCCGAGCCAATCCCGCCGTAGCCCAGTTCTGCACCCCGCTGCCCACGCTCCACCTCACCCTCTGCCTCCTCCGGCTGGCCGGCCCTGACGAGATGCAGGCGGCTGTGACCACCCTGCGGGAGCTGCAGCTCGAGCACCGGCGCCTCCTGCCGCCCGCCCCCCTCCTGCGCTTCCGAGGCCTGGCCACTTTCCAGGGCCGTGTGCTGTACGCTGACCCCGGGCCCAGCCCTGAGCTGGTTGGGCTGGCCCACACCCTGGAGCGGGGATTTGCCAGGAAAGGGCTGAGTGTGGTCAAGCTACAGGGCCACGACTGCTTCCACCTCACCGTGGCCAAGATCCCGGCGGGCAGGAAGCCGCGGCCGAGCCTGCCCCTGGAGCTGCCTCCTGCCGAGAAGCTGGGGACCCAGGCGGTGGAGTCGCTGTGTCTGTGCCAGGTGGGCAGGGGCAGACGGACGGACGGGTTCTACTGCACCCTGGTGGAGCTGGATCTGTACTGAGGGGTGCCCCACACCCCTTGCCACACCAGAGCTGGGCTCTTCTACCTCGAAGCCTCCCCAAACTTAGGGGGAACCCAAGGGAAATTCTGGCCTCCTCCCGTCAGGTGGGAGCCAGGCCTCTGGATTCTACTCCACTGCAGGGAAAAGAGAGGAGTCTACTCCTTCTAGGGGGGCAGTAGAGTTGAGTGGTTAGAGAAGGGGGACAGGGAGCCAGGACTCCTGGCTTTCCTAAACGTAAGCTCCCCATTTCACCTTGCCCATGACCTCCTCCCCCCAGGCAGCAGCCTCTGGGGAGCGACTTCCGGGCAGGATGCAGGGTGTGACTCATGGGATAAGCTGGCAGGGGTGGGCCCTGCCTCTGGGCTGTGAGGCCCAAGCTCCTGCCAGCAGAAGGTAGAGTCCAGCTCAGGTCTGCTCCCCCAGCCCGGCAGGTTTGCACAATGCGATTCTCCCCTCCCCTTGGGATACTGGTTTGTTATTTAGCAATTGTCTCTCCTCCGTTCTCACTTTTATACCCACCTGGCAGCAGCCAGGGCAACTCAATACCAAATAAATACGGCGCGCGGGCAGGTTTCTCTCTGCCTCTGTGGCCTGGAACGTGCTTTGTCTTGTGTGCACACGGGTAAACTGGCACCTACGGGCTGGTCCCAATAACAAGTTAACCCTTTCCGCCCTCTTGCTAAGGATGCAGGCAGGGAGATACGCAGTTTGCTGGTACTAACAGAGGACTAGACAGTAAGAGCTGCTCTAGCTCAGACAGGAATTAATTCACGGCAGAGGCGGCCTTCTAGAGTTGACTTCAAGATGACTGACAGAGCGAGAAGTAGCCAGACTATCAACCAGAGTTTTATTTAATGTGCTTAACGAGTAGTGGGAATAAAGACAAAACTCTAACTCTGCCAGCTGCCCATCTCCAGGGAGCAGGGAAGAAGAGTCTTCTAGGACTGCTTTGGGTCTATAGCGGATGTCAAGACTGAAAATTTGGCTACATCTACACTACCAAGTTCTCAGCAAAACAAAATGCTAATGAGGGACTCATTTGCATGAGTCAATCTCATTTGCATATTGTATGCAGATCCAGTTTTGCCCAAAAACAAGAAGTGGGGCTTTTATCTTTTTGCACAAAAAGAAAACGTCCACGCTGCTTGTTTGTGCAAAAACAGATTGGCAGAAAAGATGCAAATGAGATTGTGACTCATGCAAATGAGTCCCTCAGTGTATTTTTTGCTGAGAACTTGTAGTGTAGACATAGTCAAAGAGATCAGCAGGATCCTTGTGTCAGTGTGATCACACTGTTGCTCTCAGGAGTAAGTAGAATAGGGAGTGTGTTTAT
This sequence comes from Pelodiscus sinensis, assembly GCF_052426305.1. Lineage (NCBI taxonomy): Eukaryota > Metazoa > Chordata > Testudines > Trionychidae > Pelodiscus > Pelodiscus sinensis. The sequence continues at coordinate 31,866,161 of NC_143069.1, read as the reverse complement.
AAAGAAATTATAATGAACACATTACAAGTTTGTACTAATAGACGCTTTGAATTAGGAATTAGATTGATACCTTCATTGTGTCCCTTTTCCCATGTGTGAAATGACTGTGTAGCTCCCAGGGAGGGGGGAGTGAATGGAATGTGAGAGAACACAACTTGGAGGCCCAACAGTTTCAGGGCCCGGACAGTGGAAGAGGGGAGGCAGCTGGAAGACTCAGAGGCGTCACAGTTCCATAAATTGGGCCCAATACAAAGCAGACCGACAGAGGCCACACAGACGGCCTTGGAGTGTTAAGAAACAAGCTCTGTTACAAACAAGACAGCCTTGAAATAACACTGGGAAGGACACACCAACATACAAATGTCAGAGTAAAGAATAACTCCCAGATAACCAGATATTGAGCGGAATGGATGATGATTAAGAGCTGACAAAGCAAAACGCATAGACCCGAACGGGAGAAAAGTCCTATAAACGATGAGAGCATCCTGAACAAATCTCTGGGTCCCGTCAACTTCGGAGAGTGGGTCCGGACCTAGAGAAGCCCCCGTTCCTCCCTCTCGCATGTAACTTGCCTGGCCTGTAAGATGTGAGCAACAGACTGGTAACCTTAAGCAATGACGAAGACTGTGTGTGTGTGTGGGGGGGGGCTTGTCTTTATAAAGCATATGCCGCATTTCTACTGTATTCTCAGTAAATGTGGCGTGTTGCCTTTTCCCTGGAAAAAGATCATGTGGGCTTCTTATAACAAGACACCTAATGATGCGGCAAATTGAGCAGAATTCACCGACCAAGCTTAGCACACGGAGGGTTGAGCAAGTCGGGCACCTGGAACCACTTTGTGCCATGTTAGGTACCGCACCTCAATGCCTTTGGAAATACGGTCCCAAGCATTTTGTCAAGGTTACTGTCCAAAGTCCCACAAGCGTCCCCCCAATCCATCCTCAGGAAACAAAGCCAGCAAGAGGCATTTCTGTCTGTGTTTGTCGTTTTTATTAATTTTCAATTTTGAGAAAAATACTCCTCAAAAAAGGAAGTTTCTGGAAAGAAAAAAAAAAGCGTTTGAAATCCAGCAATTCATGCTGCCAAGTGCACATCAGAAAGTTACATATGTCCAACAAAAGAAAGGAAGGGGGAAGGCTCGGAAGGAGAATGAGATGCTAGAGAGACTATAGGAAGAAAGGAAAATAAAAAAAAAGACAAACGGAGAATGAGGAAAGGGGAGGGAATGGATCATTACCAAGTTACCTGTAAAGAAACTGAGGAAAGGCAAAAAATAAATAAAAATCAACTAAACTGAGCATAGACAAAAAAAACTCCAGGACACAGAAACGGTGAAACTTAGACGTGATCAGAAGATTTGCTGGTGACTGGTTGAATCCATTATTGGAAGGACGACCAATTCCTGGCAGCCATGTTGTCTGCATCACCCCACTTTTCACTCTCTCTGCCTTTGGTTCCCCAATTCTTACAAAGTCTTTAAGCAACAGTCTCTGAGGTGGGGTGCTGGCCGATTGCGGCTCGCTCTTTCAAATTTCATTCTCCTCCACTGCTGTTTCAGCTCTTTTTGTTTGTTTTCTCTTTTTTGCCCAGATGTGCCTTTGGGGGTTTTTTGGCGCTCTTTCGAAGGCTGGCCAAAAAGCTCAGAAGCGGGGAGAAAAGAGAAAGAGAAAACTGAGACAACGTTAGTTTCAGATCAAGGTGGAAATATACACAACATCCAACAAAGGATCTACTCTTTAAAAAAAAATTTCAACAAAAGAAAAAGTCACAACCCGACCTGCTGAAGTTTAGAATTAAAAAAAGTAGAAAAGATACTTTACAAAATACAATGAATTTCTCTCCTTATTTACATTATAGAAGGGGGCGGGGGAGTTTCCTGTACAGCATATCCTGAATATATACAGAGAAATCTCATTTCCAAGAAGAGATCAACATTGCACAGAGGAAAGAGTTTCCTTGGCTTTTAAAGTGCCCAGAGGATCTAGACTACAGCTCTCCCGACCGGCCGACTCTGGACGTTCGCTTCCTTTTGCTAAATCTGTTTAATTAGGCAGCCCAGTGAAGCTGCAGGTTTTTCTTTCCTTCCAGAGGTCACTTCCGATTGCTCCGGGATCGGAGCGGAAGGGAGGGAAAGAGCTGCGTTTCGGACCGGATTCCTCCCGAGACAGTTTGCACGGTTGCGTGGGGGTAGGGGCGGGTCTTCGAACACGCGCGTGCGCAGAGCCGAAGATTGAGGCTGCGCAGGGACGGCGTTCGCACCAGGCGAGGGCATTTTGCTGTGGAGGACGGGTCTCCCCACCTCAGCCCCCCGGAGAACGATCCACTGGCAAGAGAGACTAAACAAAAGCATTAGGATTGCATGGGCCCCTGCCCGGCACGCTATGGAGAAGCTGTCCAGCGGCCGGCCGTCTTACCCGCTTCTGTCTGCGGAGGTGCGGGGGGGCCGGGGCGAGGCCGGCAGCACAGAGTGAGCCGCCATTACCCTTTGGCTGCGATTAGAGGGGGTTTGGAGGAGTGGGCTGGGTTAGAAGTTGGCCAGGACTGCTAAGCTCTGCCTGCAGTCAATCTTGGATGCGTCGCTGCTTGTGTACACAAGAGCCAGAGCGGCCAGGAAGAGCTGGCACTCCTCGGCCGTCTCGAAGGCCAGCTCTGACTGAACGTAGGAGACGGGGAGCACCGGGCGGAAACTGAAGGAAACAAAATGAAACAAATAAACAAAACCCACCACAGAACGGGGGGAAAGTGCAACGGGAGGCAGTTTGGGACAAGCACAAATTCAAGAGCCACTTTCCGGACCTCAGCGGAGGGGGAGGTCGGGGGGGAGAGGAAGAGAAGTAGCCAGTGCAACCTGCACCCCAGATCTGCCCCCAAGCGGCCTGCCCCCTCAGATCTACATTCCAAACCACTAACCTCCCTACAAGTGGCCTTCTCCTCTAGATCTGCCCCTCACCCAACACCCTGCCCGCCCGGTCCACCCCCACGTGTCCTGTCCCCTCTCTCAATATCTGCCCCACTAGATCTGCCTTCCATGCCTCCCCCAAGCAGCCTGCCCCACTAGATCTGACCCCTATAATGCCCCTCCTGGACCTGACCCTCAAGTAGCCTGCATGCGCACTAACATAAGAGCGGCCAGACTGGGTCAGACCAACAGTCCATCCAGCCCGGTGTCCTGTCTGCCCACAGTGGCCAGTGCCAGATGCCCCAGAGAGGGAACACAACAGGGAATCCTCACATGATCCCTCCCCTGTCACCCACCTCCAGACAAACAGAGGCCAGGGACACCATTCCTGCCACCCTAACTAATAGCCATTGATGGACCTAACCTCCAGGAACCTATCCAGCTCTTTTTTGAACCCTGTTTACGTTCTAACCTTCACCACATCCTCTGGCGAGGAGTTCCACAGGTTGACAATCCCACTCCCAAAGCTTGGATTCCATTCCCTTCCCAGATTGGACCCCCAAGCAGCACTCCCCCCAACTGAGCTCAAACCCAAAAGGGCTCCGAACCACTAGTGCTCCCACCTCCCAGCACCTACCCGCATCCCAGGTCAAGCAGTGGGGAGCAGATCCACCCACGCTCTTCAGGGGGCTGCCCCCCACACTCCTAAGAGGCAGCATGAGGCCCCTTGTTTCAAGAGCAGGGAAGGTAGCTGCTATCAGGGGCAACCGGACTCTCCATGGAGCAGGGAGACTCTTATGGTGGCCCCAAGCCGCTGGCCTCCCTCTCTAGCTTTGCCTCCTCACCCCCACAGGAAGCTTGCCTCCATCCCCTTTGGCAGCAGCCCGGCCCCTCTAAGTGACAGCGCCGGGCCGGAGCGGGGAGGCAGCCCAACCCCCCGCACTCCCTGTGCTGGAAGGGAAACACCGGCGCTTTCCGAACCAGCTGGGAGAAGGGTTCAGATCTGAACTCTGGGGCCACCCTGATCCTGATCTGGGGGGCTGGAGCTGCCAAGCCAGTGAGGCTCCTCCCCCCCAAGTCTCCTCTGGGGGCTATAGCACAGGACCTTGGAGCTGCCTTCCTGTGAATTAATCCTGCCCCCTCCACCATCCGGAAGGTTTGCTGCCAGGCTGCAATCCCCACCCGTCCCACGAAGGTGCTAGCAGCAGCCTTAGCCCATGCACAGCAGGCCGGCCCCAGCTCCCCGCTTCGGAGCGGAGGCAGAATCTGGGCACGGAGCCGACGAGTCACCTACAGGGCCCTCCGCTGCACCCTGGCTCGGTTCTACTTACCTGCCGCAGGGAGACGGCTGGTTAAGATGACGGGTGACCTCCCCCGCCCCCCACCAAGTTAGGCTGCCCCCCCACCCAATCAGGATCCTTCCTACCCCCGCCCTAGCTGGGCCAATCAGATCCAGCTGTACTGTCAGCTGGAGAGGTGACTGGCTGTGCCCCCATTCCGCCAGCAGGGGGCGGGTTAGAGGGCGGGGCGCCCTCCCGGCCTGACATACGTTTTGATCATGGCTTTGAGGGCCGCCTTCCTCTCCCGCTCGGCGAACTTGTCGATGAGGTAGCCAGACATGCACGGCGCCTGGCGGTAGAGCCCAAAGAAGCGGTGGTAGTTGGACAGGGCCCAGGCGGCGCGCAAGGACAGCGCGTGGCCCACGCAGGGGTCTGCCTTCAGCTCCTTGGTCAGGTAGGCCAGCTCCGTGGTGATGTCTGCAGGAGAGGGGAAGGGGGGGGTTATTGTGGCTGGCCCCAGGCTCCCCCCACAGGCCCACTCCCTGCCCTGGGGGCGTGGCAGAGTGGGTCCCGGCTGAGGATGTGAAACGGTGGTTATCTGGCTAGTGGCGGTGCCGATACAATTCGTACGGACCGCACGCTCGGTCCAGAAGGGCCGCTCTCCGGAGCCGCAGTGGGGGAGTCCCAGGAGCCAGCTCGAGCTGGGACTGAGCATTTTAAATGGAGTGAGAGGAGAGCCGCCGGGCTCTTCCGCATTTTAAATGCAGAGACGCAGCGTCCCGGACCAGCACAAGCTGGGACTCCTTGGTCCCGGCTCGCACTAGCCAGCCCAGGCTGCCGCAAACAGGGGCTGCTGCTGGAGCAGCTTCCACCCACCATGGGCTTCCCCTATCTGTCCCCCTACCCCCACCCCCACCGAATCCTTGAGGAACCCTTCACAGCTCACCGTAAGGCACCAGACTGGACCAGGGTGATGGGGGGGCACTTACATGGGCAGCCACTCTAGGCACAGCTCTCTGGGCAAGGGTAGGACTTGAGGGACCCCACCCCAGTGCCAGGCAGCCCCCCTATGGCCAAGGGCGAGGTTGGGGGTGGGGGACACTGCTGAGGCAGAACCTCCATTGTTAGGGAAGAAGGGAGTCCGCCCCCACTCACCGCCCGAGTTCTTGGTGAAGATGTAATAGAGGATGCGGTAGGCGGTGAATTCCCCCACGTTGCCTGGCAGGTTCTCGGCATAGAGAGACTTGAGCTGGGTCTGGCATTGGTTGAATTCCTCGTGGTCTCCCTGGGAAGAGATGGGAATTCCTATTGGTGGGGCGGTGAGAACTCAGGGGTCCCGGCTTCCAGCCCCCACTGCTCTAACCACTAGATCCTACTCCCCCCCCCCCCCAACAGCTGGGGATAGAACCCAGGAGTCCCACCGACTGCTCAAGCTCACTTGTCCGTTTTGCACCCCCCCCCCCGACCTCTGGCCCATTCTACTTCACCTCCCCCCCCCCCCCCACGCAGGGGGTTTCTGACACAGCCGGTCCCCCCCAACTCCCGACAGCTCCCTCCAGCAACCCAGCTCCTCCTCACCTTCTCCAGCGCTATCCGGGCGTGGGTCTCATACACCTCCACCGTGAACTCCGTGCGGATGCCCTGTACCTGCACGGGGCAGAGGAGAGGGGTCACTTTGGGAGCCCCACGGGACGGTCTACCACCTGCGTTATCAGGCCAGGTTCAATCCCAACTCCCCTTGCAGCGAGCACCCTGCCACCAGATGGTCCCGCAGAGCCGCTTCTCCTGTGCCGAGCGCGGAAGTCGGGGGTGGGGGGGCTCCTGGTAACCTGGCTGATGGAGCAGCTTCCGCCCGATAGTTCTGGCCAGCTGCTCCATTGGCCACAGCCGCCAACAGAGCAAAGCAGCTGCACTCAGCAGCCCCCGAGAGCGAGGAGTTAACCCTGGGGAGCCGAGGGCCGGGAGGAAGAGGCTGAACACACAACAGTGATGCGGTAACGCAGGAGACCACCTGCCCTGGAAGTGACAACTCCTCTCCCAACTCAAGACAGGAAGTGGCTGGGGTGTCACAGCCAGCGAGGGGTACAGCTGGACAGAGGACCCAGGGGTGCCGGCTCTCAGCCCCTCTGCTCTAACCACTGGACCCCAGTCTCCCCCCCGCAGTCCCAAGCTGCACCGTATCTAGCCACGTGGGGCCTGTCTATCCGGCGGAGCTGACCGACCCGACGACAGCAGGACTCCGATCTGGGAGCCATTCGCTCTGCTTGCAAAGCGGCTGGATCCCCCCGCAAAGGAGCCCTTTGAGGACACTAGAGATGCACAGTCTTAAGGAGGGGCCTCTGCCCAGACCCGGTTTGCAGTTCAGCCCTCCCCCCCCCGGGCTCCCCCCACGGCTGCCTGCGACCGGGAGAGGGGCAGGCAGCTCACCGTGAGATCCTGCCGGATGGATTTCATCTGCTCGCACGCAAAGGCGTAATCCTGCTTCTCCTTCCAGTGCGACTTCACCATGGAAAGGGATTTCTTCAGCACCTGGGGAGGCAGAGGGCCGGGTCAGCAGGGGACAGAAGTGGCTGTGTCCTCGCTGGAAAGGATGGGTCAGAGCCCCGGCTCGTCACAGGGAGCAGTGTGCCGGGCCCAGGGCTTCGTGCGACAGCAGGCTGGCCGCAGGCTGATCGGTGCTTTGCATGGGTTGCCTTTGGGGGAGGCACATAGTGCGAGCGGCTGCCCAGACCCCAATCCAACCTCAGCCCCCCCCCCCCATGGGCTGCCCCCAGCTGAGATCTGGGGCCCACCACCGCCCTCTCCCTCCCCATACAGATCCCACCCAGACCCGGGATGCTGTTGCACTCCCTGACCTAAGCCAACCCCCTCAGGGCTCCCTGGGACACCAGACCCCCCCCGCCCCTCCGGCTCCGACACAAACCTGCCAGGCAAAATTAGGGGCTCCCCGTCACGCTGCCCAGGCCACAGCTTAGACCAGAGGCCCAGCGTCCGGATGTGGCCTAGACAGAGTCCCCCATGCTGGAGAACTGCACAAAGCCTGGGAGGGGAAACTGAGGCCGGGAGCAGGGAAGTAATTTGCCCCCTCAGGCATGCTGGACCCAATCGGGTGCACGGTCCCTGCCAGAGATTAGCTCCTCCCCTTGCCCGGTGCCCCTGTAGCTGTGGTCCGAGCTGGGGTCCCAGCCTGCGGGAGGCTCGGGGCGGCTGGCTGGCACTCACCGGGACGGGCCGGACGGTGGAGGGGTCCGGGGCGCAGGTGAGCCGCAGGTAGTGCTTGGTGATCTCCTGACAGGTGCCCAGGATCTTCAGCTCGTTCCAGTCCAGGCTCTCCGAGCCGGCGGGGTCCAGGCTGTTGATGGACAGGATGAGGGGCTCCAGGCGCAGCTTCTTGGCGTGGCCGTGCTGGAAGCGGGCCGCCCGCCGCTGCTTCTTGAACTCCTTCTCGGGGTCCTCGTAGTCCATGGCGTTCCGCCGGCGGTTGCGCTTCGAGGGGCCCTGGTCGTGCCTGAAAGGGACACGCGGGCGGCTCAGCTCAGCAGCCGGGGGACAGTGGACTCGCACAGGGTCAGAACCCAGGAGTCCTGGTGCCCGCCCCCGACCACTAGAGCACCCCCCTCCCAGAGCCGGTCCAGAACCCAGGAGTCCTAATGACCCCCCCCCCCGACCACTAGAGCACCCCCCTCCCAGAGCCGGTCCAGAACCCAGGAGTCCTAATGACCCCCCCCCCCGACCACTAGAGCACCCCCCTCCCAGAGCCGGTCCAGAACCCAGGAGTCCTAATGACCCCCCCCCCCCCGACCACTAGAGCACCCCCCTCCCAGAGCCGGTCCAGAACCCAGGAGTCCTAATGACCCCCCCCCCCGACCACTAGAGCACCCCCCTCCCAGAGCCGGTCCAGAACCCAGGAGTCCTAGTGCCCCCCCCCGATCACTAGAGCACCCCCCTTCCAGAGCTGGTCCGCGCATCGAGGTTCTATCCTTGCTTCTTTGCACAGCCACAGCTTAGCCCCCAAGTGCCTCATTAACTAAGCCCCCTCCCCACCCCGCTTCCTGCCCGTACCTTTTACCCCTCTGCATCCTCATCCGGCCCCGCTCCATGTGTCCCCCTCGGCCCCGGTTTTTCGGCACGTTCCTGCGGTTGGCCACACGACTCTCGTTGCCCGAGTAGGAGCTGTCGGAGTCCGAATGGGAATCGCTGCCGAAAGAGGCACAGTTAGTGGGCAGCCTCTCGGCCCTGCCCCCAGCAACCCTGGGGCCCCTCCCCTGAAATCTGGCAGGGGCTAAGGGCTCTTCCCCAGCGCCTGCCCCCATTCTCCTGGTAGGGGGGGAGCGAGGACCCCTCAGGAGGAGAAGCTCAGGGCTGCTCGCAGAGCTGTGGGCTCAGGCTCTCTGCAGACTCAGGCAGTCGCACTTGGATCCCATTTCCAATATGGTCTCCCCTCCCGTCCGGGCAGCGGGTTAACTTGGTTTCTGACGCCCTGTGGGGGGCCCGGGGGCTGAGCTGGGCTGGGGACAGGGCCGCCAGCTTGGCTGGGCCCCTTAGTCCCACGTTTAACACCATCAGGTCCTCAGAGTCTAGCGAGGGCTCCCTGATCTCAGCCCCCTTGCACCCTGGCATGAGTAACGGCTCCCCGAGGCCCGGCTGGGCAGGCCTGGCCCTAATGCCCCTACCTGCGCCGGAAGCGGCGGCCGGGCGAGCGTGAGGACGAGCGGGAGCGGGACCCGGCGCTGGAGGACGAGCTGTTCTCCTTCATGAAGACGTTGCGGTTCCCGAATTTGGTGGGGAAGCTGCTGCTGCCTCGGGCCCGCCCGGCCCCGCCGCCCCCCCCACGCTGGGACTGGGAGCCTATCGCGCTGCCCGCCCCGCTGCCCCTCTGCTGCTGCTGCTGCTGCTGCTGCGACAGGCCGGAGGGCACGGAGCCCCGGGGGGCATGGAGAGAAGACACCTCCCAGCGCTTCTTCTTGGGGCTCTCCGCCATGCTGTCCCTGCCCAGGCTGGAGGGGAGAGCGGGTGTTATGAGACAGGCCGCCGGGCGTCAGAGCATCACTGGCGTTCGCTGAGGGAGCCTCAGCCACCAGCTCTTCCCTGAGCCGGGAAGACCCCACAAATCCCGACTCAGCCCCCTCCCGACCCCCGTCCCGCCGGCAGGGGGGCTCACCCCGGCAGCGGCTCCCTGCTCCAGTCGATGGTGTAGGCCGTGCCGTCCTGCAGCCTGGCTTGCAGCACCTCCTTCAGCAGCTTCTCCGTCCGGTCCTTGTCCTCCTCCGACTCGCAGGCGGTGAAGCAGCGCTGCACGTACTCCTTCATGTCCTGGGGCCAGTCCTCCGGCTTGCCAGCCGACGAGCTGCGGGAAGGACAATGAAAGCCGGACGTTAGAGGCCTGGCACGAGCCACTGAAGGAGGGTTTGGGATGGGAGAGAAAGGCCTGCGGTCCAAGGCGTAGACCGATCCCCAGCTGATGGGCAAACCAGGGACAGACCAGTTAGGTGTTTCCAGAAGACACAGGAAGTATTGACGCCATTGGACAAGCCCCCTGCTGAAATCCTGCGTCCCATTTGATGCCCCCATGGATTTCCCGTCCCCTCCCATAGATTCCACAGCCGGAAGGCACCTTTGGACTGAGAACTCCCTGGAAATAACTCCAGGAAGAGGAATCCAAGTCAGACCGGGGGCTGAGACGAGTTACTAGGACAATCAGAGGGGAGGAGAGCTGGCCCACAGAGTTCAGGGGCAGCGGTGGGATTCTATTTCGGAGCGCTCACTCCCCGCCCTGCACGGCCTCTGCCTTCGCCGGTGGGCCCCAGGCGTGACGGACGGACGGCGCGGCCGGGCAGCGAGACACGTACCCTTGGTTGTGATGTTTCTCCGAGTTCTGCTGCGGCCCAAAGTTGCTGTGCTGGTCTGAGGCACCAAAGTTCTGGTTCGTTAGCACAAAGGGGCGTTTCTGGATGTTGAATTTCAGGCCGCCGGCTCCAGGGGCGTCTGTGGAGACCAGAGAGAGGTTTACTGGATAGCTCGAAGCAGGAAGGGAATTCTGAGTTTACTGAATCCTTGGGCTAGAGGGACTCACTTGAGAAGACACCCCCAAACTACATTTGATTTAAGCCAAACACACACCCTCTCTCCGATTTTACTTGGAACCCTCTCCTTCAATTCCTGTCTGGAACAGCTATGTCGTCTTTGTCGTGCTGATGCCAGAACACATACCCTATCCCTGCGGAACCCCGGTATAAACAGCCCTGCATCCCACCCCAGAAGTGGCTGCATCAGCTGAAGGACCCCGGAAAGCCAGTTCCGTGCCCCACCCCAGGGGACTGCATTCAAGCACAGGGCAAGCAACCCTGAGGTCTCCGAGGGGAGGGGAAGGCTTGGCTTGGAGAAGGCAGAAGGCGAACATGTATTATGCCCCTTAGAGGAAAGTCTCCACCGCAGAGCGCCCCCCTGTGGTGGGGAGGGGAATTTCCACCGTTTTACAGACAAGGGAATGAGTCCGAGGCGGGGCTACGGGTTTGTGATGTCTGTTTCTTAGCACACATGCGCATCGCCAGACTCCACAAGTGAGGCCGGGCCCCCACGACTCTCTCATCCGCCCCCAGCAAAGGGTGAGCGACGGGAACCATGTCAAGAGCTGGCGCGCTGCAGGACAGCTTTGTGCTGCCAGCTGGTCCGAGTCAGCGGCGCGAGCAGACGCGAGGACCGGAGCCGGCGAGTGACATGGCATTCTTACTCGGGATGTTAACGGTTAACCGGTAAGTCTCACCCTTAACAGGCGAGGCTTACCAGTTATGATTAACCGGTGGGGGCTGGGGCAGTCCCCCACCCGCCCTGGGCAAGGGGCTTCTCCAACCCTGCAGGGCGTACTGTGGGTAGGGTCGGAGCAGCCTTTGTCCGCAGTTGGCGGCACCCGCTCTAGCCATCCCTCATGCAGTCGGTTAACGGGTTAAACGTAACACGTAGCCAGTTAACTAATGAAACGGGATCGTACATCTCTCCTTGTGACAGTCATTCATGAGAGCCGTGCGCCAAGAGCTGGCTACGGGCGGTGACCATGAACCCGGGAGAGCCAAGCACCCGTCTCCCTGTTCCAGCCCTCTTCCTGCTTTAACCCCCAGAGCCGGGCACAGAACCTGCAAGTCTTAGCTGCCTGCTCAAACCACTAGTCTGCACTTTGCTGCCTTCCCGCCCCCTTCCCCCTGTTCTAACCCACCAGACTGAGCACCCAGGAGTCCTAGTTCCCAGCCCCACTCTAACCCGGGCCAGACTCACGTTTCATGCGGTTCCACAGCTGCTGCCCCTTCTTGGGCTTGGGCCCCTCGGCGTAGGCATGCTGGTTGTAGGAGGCACCCGAGTTCTGCTGCAGGTGCTGGTTCCCGGACGGGCTGCCCTGCTGCTGGCCCATGCTGCCCATGGGGTGGCCGGCATGCTGCGGAGGTGGCTGAGGTGGGTTGGAGGCGGCCATCTGCTGCTGCTGGTTGGGGTAGCCCATGCCGTCCTCCATGCCAGGCACTGGGGGCTGGAAGGGAGAGACAGACACGCTCAGCGGAAAGTGGCACATGCCTGCCCTAGACAGGCGTCAAGGCCCAGTGAGAAGCAGATGAGTAGATAAACTGTGCCCCCCCATTCCAGATGGGCCGGGTGGGAGGGGGGGAGGAGAGAACAGCCTGTTGTCTTAAGAATCGGGGCAGCCAAGGGTTACAAAGCCCTGACTCAAGAAAAGTCTGTCGCTCAGTTTCTTGCCTGCTGTCACACAACCAGTAGTTAGCAGTGCTGACACTCGGCCCCTACCTGTTACGGCTCCTTCCTCACTCTGGCACGATACATGCAGGAGTGGTGGCCAGCAATTACCCCAAAACCTTATCTACCAGGCTTTGGTATAAAACTTCCCCCCAAAATCTTAAAAACCTAGATTTTGGGAATAAGACTTCCGCTGCCACCACCCAAATTAAAAAAGAAACCAGGGGAGAGACCATTTGGGAAAATCGCACCCCTAAAGTAAAAAGCAGGACACTACCATCAACCAAAAGGAAAAGAGAAAACTTTTATTAGCACCACAACATTCCAGATGGAACCTCCATGGGCCTAGAACTTAGTTACAAAGAAAAGCCGAACATCTTTTAAAAAGTGCACAGGCAGCAGATCCCTACCCAAACCATAACACAATGAAACCTAATGGATTTATCTAAACTTTACCCCACTTACAGAAAGTGAAGGAAGAGTCTTTTCTTGGAGGGAGACATAGTGTCTGTCCCCCTCAATAGCTGGAGAGAACTGCCCAGAACAAAGGAGGGAAAAACCAAAATTCCTTGGTCCCAGTTTGAAATTCCTACCTACACTCCTATTGGCTACTCCACCTGGCTAGGTAAAGGACATAGTTAACCCGAGTCCCCAGGCTGCTGGCTAACCCTCATGATCATAATACGACCCCACCCCATTTCCAGAGCTGGGAGATAGCACCCAGTCCCTCCTGCTTTAGCCACTAGACCCCACGCCCCTCCCACAGCCGGGGAAAGTCCCAGATCCCAGCCCCTCGCTATAACATTCTTGCCAAGATCTTCACACAGAACCCAGTCAGCTCTCACTCCTGGCCCCTACTGCCCCAACCCTCAGGGATCCTTGTGCCAAAGCCTCTTCTAACCACTAGCCCACAATCCTGATGCGAATCCTGGCCCCAGGGGGAGCAGAGAAGCGAGCGCGGTCCAGAAGGCCTGGCAGCAGGACCCCTGAGCATTCAGACCTACCTGATTCATGTTCCCTTGGTGCTGGCCCGGAGCTGGCGGCTGCTGGGCTGCCGAAGAGGAATACGACCCTGCGACCCCATATTGGCCGGGGAAGCTGTAGCCTGGGTAGACATTCTGCAGAGACGAGCCAAGCCCCACAGAGCCGCATCAGTGCACTGCACTTTGCAAGTGTTTAACAAATGCTGGCTAAACCCCCTCCCCCCCCCCATCACCCCTGCCATTAAAATCCCCCCCCCCCCCCCAAGCACCTCCCATTGGCTGCTCCCCACCCCAGCTCTTGCCAAGAGATCCCGAACACAGGGCAGTGGGTAAATCGCTCACCATTGGGTAACAGTAATTGTAGGGATATCCGAAGTTGTACGGCTGGTACCACTGGTAATACTGCTGCAGCGCGTTTGGGTCTCCTTGCTGGGATGCATACTGCAGAGAAACATACAGGAGCATCACAACGGGCGGTGAGAAGGGAGCATGACCTGGACCTGAGCCCCACTAGTCCCCCACTGGCTATCCCAGTGTGCACCGCACCAGGTAGCAGACAGCAGCAAACCAGGTTTTTCCCAGCATGCACCGACATACAAGAAGGTCGTGCGGGCACATAACAAGACTGAGTTTAAAACCAGCATGTGGACACAACCCAACCTCTTCGGCCAACAGAGCAGACGCTCACTGGGTGCCGGGACCATCTTTTCGTTCTGGGTTTGTACAGAAGCTCGCGCAACAGGGCTCGGCGCCTCGGCTGGGGCTTCCGAGGGCGGCAGCAGCGTAGAATAAATAAGAGCAAATAAGTATAATTGGCAGGGCATAAAATGTAGTCTGCTGAAGGGATCGACCAGATGGTGGCCCTGCCATGCTTGGCATTGGCCCTGCCCTCGAAAGCTTTAAAATCAAAATCTAAAGAGAGGCAGAGGAAGGGGACGGGAGAAGTGACTTCTCCAGATTCACCCGTCCAAGCCAGGTCTCCCACGGTCTAAGCCCATGCTCGGTTGACCAGCCCTCACTGCCCCGTAACGAACTAAGCGCAATGGCATGGAAATTCACGTTTTAACCCTTCTCTTGGGCACTGGGGCCAGGTAAGATTTCCCCGCATGCTGGTGCTCAGATGAGGACCCCATGAAAAAGCGGGGGGCCTGTTACCTGCGTATTAGCTGGTCCATTGTTGGAGGCCTTGCTGGTCCCAGAGGCAGCATTGGCTTTGCTGATACTAGCCAGCGCCTGCCTGGCTTTCTCCCACTCAGGGTTCTCATGCGCTGGCCCCTCCATGTTGTTCTCCCGGGTGGCGCTGTTCCCTAGATTGTACTGGGGAGCCCTGGATGGATCAAGAGAAAGCCGAGGGTTAAGCTTGGAGTCTGGGCACATGAATCCCTCTGCCCTGACTGCAAAGGTAAAGGTTAGCCAGATGCAGCCAGGGTTAAAGCAAGCTGCAGCTTAAGCTAGGTCTGAGCAGAAAGGAGGCAGGAGTGCCACCCAGAGGATAAACAGAGCCATTCTCTCTTCATTCATGTATTCGTGAGTCTCCCTGCTTCACACACCTTCACTCACCGCTGTGCCCCCTCCTCCACTCTAGGATCGCCTGCTAACACAGCGCAACCTCTTAGTCATCATATGACACTCACCATCTCTTAAGCACCGCACAATCTTAATGCGTCTACCCCCACAGCAGCCCCTCACCATCCTCATGCTACAGAGAGGAAACTGAGGCACAGAGAGGCGGGCGTGGGGGAAGGACCCCTAATCACTAGGTCCATGCTTCTCTGGAAGTCGTGTCTCCATCACCCCATAGTTAAATCCGATATGGAATCTGGCCTGCCCTGAAAGAGGTGCACTCTAACAAGCCACACCAGTCTCACCAGGGCTATTTCACAGACACAAACAAGCTTGCGCCTTTACAGGTGAGTCAGAGGGCAATGTTACAGTGTGCGTTGTGACTCTGGCCCCCTCCCCTGCATTTTATCCCTTAATCCACCAGCTTCCAGAGTTATTCTCTGCATCACACCTGAGTGGCTTTCAAATAACTGTCACTTTAGTTCTTTAAAAAAATAAAGGAGCCTCTAAAATAAAAAGAAAAAAGTAGCAACATGTTCCCCACTCCGAGATTACCCCGCTTATTTGAAGTTGTCCAATATTTAGCAAGCACCCAGGCTTAGAAAACACCCAGCTGAACTATGAAAACAACTCTGCAAAGTCATCTTGCTTGGCCAGGGAGAGGCTATTTTAAGGAAGTTGTCTAGACCGCCCCTGAACTGATCAGATTTCATGGCAATTGTGTGTCTCCTTCTGCTTCTAAGGCAAGCTCCTAAAGGGTTTGTGTTAGAAATTTGTGCCTTATCTACCCAGTTCTTTCCTGGAAGACTTCAGGGCTGACTGGAGAACAGGGTGGATAAAAATCAGATTTATAATTATTTAAATGTTAGTAAGATTTTCTTTAAAAAAAAGTTTAGAGTGAAATCTGAATTTAATACAAGATATGCCAGGCCTAAAGTAACTAAATACAATTTGTGACTTAACGAGCTTATATCAAGAAACCTCAGTGTGTTACAGCCTGCTTTTCTACATAAAGATGTTTTCCGCCAGATTCTAACTTTTTGTCACACTTCATATATATATGGCACAATAGTAGCACAAAAGCAAAATCTCATTCACCTTTTCTTAACATACTAAAAGTGTACAATTTAACAATCTGAAAATATGAAGCTCTATAACAGTTTAAATAAGTGTCTATAGCTATACTGTAACAAACCACTGTAAAGGTACTGTTATTTGTAAATCTACATTTTAATGGCTCTATCGACCAGTGAGAATACACCTGTCATAAGTACAAAATGAAAAAGTTAATTTAAAATCGAGGGTTTAACAGGAGGCATTCCAATTAGCGATTCCAATCATGATTTAGATTCAATCCCCCAGCTGGAGAACTGGCAGGATTATGACATCACAGGTATGGAGACAGTACAAAGGTTTGCATTCCGTTCTGTACACTTCCTGTTCTGCGTTTGCAAAGCGCCTAACGCAACAGGTCTCAAAGCAATGCAACCTGTTGCTTCACTTGTCACTGTAACTTGGTCTGACTGAAGTCAATGGGACTAAATGACATAAGGAGAGAGGGAAGATTGCCAGACAATCTCTCCATCACTGATACGACAGAGAACTGATTGTTAGGAGAAAAGATTTTGAGTCTTTATCCAACATGTCAGTCTCTGTCTGTCTCTCTGGTTTTGACCCACATTCCCTAGAACAAGGCAGCACAAAACCCAATGGCTGGAAGATAAAGCCAAACCAATTAGAAATGCAGCATTCCTCACAGACGGACAGACGGGGTTTGCTAATCTATGGCTCCCTTGCTTACCACATCAACCTTCCCCCTCCCCCCCCAAAAAAACATTGAGATTTACCTGATTAATGGCAAAACAGTTGCATATATCACAAAGACGAAAAAACAAAACCACCCTCAGTTTTCCTCCTGTCCCCAGCAATCTTTAAACCCTGCCACATTCTAGTAAGCAGCAAAATGATTCACACACAGTTCTGAAGCTTTTTAAAAAAAAGAACTAAAAATTGACACTTCCACCCCAAGAGGCCCAATCCCGCAATGAGCTCATCATGGGCCCCTCCAACAAAGTTGACAGGGGACCCGCGTGGGCCAAATGGTCTTGCCTGTGAAGAATCTGTTGCAGGACTGGAAGTCAGAACTTTACCGTGCTAAACCCAGCACACAAATCATGAATATTACACTCAGTACCAAAGTCGATCAAATAACGTATTAGACTAACATTAATTTGACAGATTCTCCTACTAAGGCTAAGCCCTTCACTTAAATGTTTTTGACAGAAAAACCTCCCCCTAAAATAAAGTGGTCTGTGGATTTCACCTAAAAGGTTTGTATGGCCATTCTTGATGAGCCTTTTAATCTGCTTCTGGTTTATAGTCATTCTGATTGGCTCTTTCAGATGCGTGCTCAGGCTTTTATCCCCACACCATTAGTGCTAAAACACACTTCAACATACAGAAGCATTTAAAGGATGTTCATCCAGCTACACTACTCACACCGGACATATAGAAGCAGCTTAGGTGCAGCAGTTTAAAGGCTTGTTTACAGACAAAAGCTTTGATACCAGTATAATTTATGTTAAATTGTGGTTATTTGGCTAATTATGTAGTCGACACCATTTGTTGATAAGGGAGCGGCTCTGCAGAGCTGCAGTGGGGGTAGCTCTTGTGCCTGCTGGGGCTCTGCATTTTAAACAGTAAGAGCTGCCAGGCTCTTACATTTAGAAAACAGAGCCGCAGCGGTCCGGAGCCAGCATAAGCCAGGACTGCTCAATCCCAGCCCCAGGAGCCACCTGCACTTGAAATGTACAGGTGGCCCCCGACTTGCGATGCGATTGGTTCCTGGGGAATCGTTACAAGTCGGGGGCGTCATAACTTGAACCCTCATTTACAATAGGTGCCAAGCGCAGTTGTAAATGCTGGCCAAGGACTAAGTCGGGGTTCTTCAGCCCCTTCTGCACTTAAAAAAATGGTTGTAAGCACAGGGGGTCGTGACTCGGGCGGTCGGAAGTCGGGGCTTTCCTGTAGCAAGAGCCGCTGAGCCCTTATTGCATTTTAAATGCAGAGGCGCAGTGGTCCCGGATCGGTGTGAGCCGGGCCTGCTCGATCCCAGCTCGCTGCAGCCGCGAGCAGGGGCTGCTCCAGCAGCAGCCAGAGCAGCCTCTGAAAGAGGCAGCAGTGGGGAGATAGGGGACAAGTGGCACTGCAGAGATGGTGCTTTTAAGCTGGTAACACCCAGCACCAGTTTGTTTCCCCTCCACCCTGTTGCTGCCTCTCATACAGAGGCAGTGAAGGAGGGAGAGCAAGTAGTGGAGTACTCCATTCAACTACCCAATAAGCTTATCCGGTAGTCGAGCAGTCGATACTTGCTTACATCCCTAATTAAAATCCAGCGCATAAATCTTCCCCAGAGTGGATGAAACTATCAAGGTGCTCATAAAAGTACAGATTATTCTCATGAGGGAAATCAGCTTTACTGGTAGGCTTTTATACTGGCCCAACTACGTCCACTCTAGAGGGGTGTACTGGTATAACTATTTCAAAGCAATACCTCTAACTGAAAAAGCTATACTAGTACAAAGTCTGTGTGGCTTAACCCACTAGCCTACCCCCACACAACATTTCATCACCCCATTTTCAAATGCCTTAAAAATATGGGCTTGTCTATGGTGCAATAGAAAAAGAGTCCCCTGCAGCACAGATAAGTCTAGCCTTAAGGAGTAAAGAACCCTTCCAAGACATTTAAAATTACAGGTACAGGAGATGAGGGTGATTGCACTGCTACTAGCTGTTGCTTCAGAGGAAAGAGCACAGACAACCACAATGTACAGAGAACAAGGATCTGTTCCTGTCCCATCTGAGTCACTAGTTTATGCTCTGAAAAAGAAGATTCCTTTGTCACTATTTGGTGACATGCTGATCCAGCCTGCTGACTAAGACATGTGGCAGCCTGGGAGAATGAGAGCTTAGTTTGCTTTGGCCCATGAATCTGGGCTTTTGTCAAAGGAACGCCGTCATTGCTAGGGAGCCAATTCACTGCTCCCCTCTACTCCCCTTCCCCGCCAAAGTCAACCTGAAGCAGCAGCAGATTAACCAGCGACCTCTACAGCCCCCACCCAAGCACCCAAAATGCAATGATCACCATTCAGGAGATCGCTGGTCGCCTAGGTTGGTCGCCATCGTTCCGTCGCTGGAGG